>NW_028254499.1:0-81838 GCF_964263255.1 Lissotriton vulgaris
TTTCTACAAAACTAGGAGAGCAACGGAGAGTACATAGCTAGCATAGTTGTCAAAAATTGAAGACAGTTCCTGGCAACTGGATTACTGCTCCGCTTTGATTTCCTCTACCCGCTCGTGCAAAAGTATACTTCTGGTTGCCTTGCGCATATGCCCAATGGCCCAAAGTTTTTTCTAATGATCACCCGCTACATGGTAGCCTTGCTGCAGCAGCACCTCAGCAGTCCATCTGCCAACATGGTATGGGGCCACCCCTCGTTTGGTTGGCTTAGCAGGCAATTACCACAGCATTCTTTGCGAGGGAGAAGCACGAGTCCTCAGACTGGCTTACATTTAAAGTGATATCCTAGGACAGTGCCACAGTGAGGACACAACTATGCATGCCACCTTGCGTGGTTCTACACGATTTAGTAAATCCAAGGTGACACAAGGCAGCGATATGCGCTGCCTTGTGATATCTTGCGGCAGAGAGGTGTTCCATGGGTTGCGTGTGGGCATTTCCATGCATCCACACATGGATTTTGGTGCATTCCCATTTTTTAAAAACATTGTAAATTTGGGAATGCATCATAGTGGTATTCCCCCCAGACCCAAGCGGAAAGAGGAGAAATATCTTTATCTCTCCTCATTACTTGCTTTTTGGGTCACAGTCTACCAGACTACGCAGCCGTCTGGTTTGCTAAAGACATCTTGGGGACATTCAGAAAGTTGACCTAATAATGTATTCCGCCCATTGCATATCATTGGCTTTGCGGTTTGTAACTCACTTTTTTTGGCTTTCTGTTTGCTGGCTTTATTTGCTTTAGACTCTCCAGCTCGAGTTTGTCCCTCCCATTGCCCAAACACTTGTTTACTTTTTTCTTCCACAAACTCACTTTCTGTAAGCAGGCCGGTAAATCTTGTTCTTATCCTGTCAAATTTTCTGCACATTCAAAGACGGGTAAGGCAGTATCTGCCAGGGAGCTTAGTATTTATATTTCTTTCTCTGACTTCAACGTGAGAGGATTTGTGTGAAAATCATGCTGGCTTCTGGGTCTCTGCTTGAGGAAAGCTGTACAATGTTTTTTCTAGCACACAACAGAATTTAAATATCTGTAAATTAACTGTGCTGATGATCAAATAATACATTAGGTGATGGCATTCCCACACACAATTGTTTGTGTTCTGTATGCTTTCATCAGAAAAAATGTATGTGAATACAAATGGAAGGTCTTTTCAATTGAAGATGAGTTGTTTGTAAGGGCAGTATACTACCATACAGTGCATACTCCACGTTACCCCACTCCACTCTACTCTGCACCACTCAATGCCACTGCACTCTACTCTGCACCACTCAACTCTACTATGCACCACTCCACTCCTCTCTAATCTACATCACTCCACTCTACTTTATGCCAATACACTTTACCCCACAGTACTCTATTATGCACCGCTGCACTCTTCACCACTGCATTCTACAGCACTCCACACCACTCCACTCTATATCCCCCTACTCTGCAACATTGCACTATATTCCACTGCACTCTGCACCAATGTACTTTACTCTGCTACACTCTAAGCCAATACACTCCACACCACTTTACTCAAAACTAATACACTCTATGTCAATCTACTCTGCACCACTGCACGCTACACCAATATAATCTACACCACTATACTTTATTGTCACTGAACTCTATGCCACTCAATTCCACTCTGCATCACTGTACTCTACACCACTGCTCTCTATGTCACTTTACTCTGTGCCACTGCACTCTATGTCAATGCATTCTACGCCACTCCACCATATACCACAGAAGTCTACGACATTATACTCAGCAAAACTGCAATCTCTGCTACCCTATTTTATGCCACTCTACTCTATGCCACTTAACTTTACACCACTCTACTTTACATCGCCCCACTACACTCTTCACCAATCCATTCTCAGCCACTTTAATCTACTCTGCACCACTTCACTCTACAAGACTCTACTCTATACCACAGCACTCTGGGCCACTGTACTCTACATCAATGCACACTACACCACTTTACTCAAAACCAATACACTCTATGCCAATCTACTGTGCACTACTGTACTATACACCACTATACTCTAGTCCACTCATCACCATTGCACTTTATGTAACTTTACTCTGCACCACAGTGCACCACTGCACTGTACATCAATGCACTCTTCATCATTGCACTCTATGACATTCTACTCCACAGCACTGCACTCTCTGCCGCTGAAGTCCATGCCACTGAACTCTATGACATTTACCTCTATACCAATGAACTCTTTGCCACTCTACTCAGTGCCACTTTACTCTATGACACTACACTCTAATCTGCACCACTCTACGTCACTCTACTAAACTCTATGCCAATGCACTCTATGCTATTAAGCTTTATGTCACTCTCATCTACTGTGCACCAATGCACTCTGGCATTGCACTCTATGCCATTTCACTCTGTTCGTCTCTTCTCTACTCCTCACCATTCTACTCTATGCCAGTGCACCCTATCCCACTTTACTGTGCACCACTGCACTCTTCACTACTACACTCATTGCCACTACACTCAACACCTCTGCACTCAAGACTTCTTCAGTCTAGGCCACTCCACTCTCCAACATTGCACTCTATACCAATGCACTCTACGCTACCACTCTATACCACTCCATTGTACCCTGTACCACCCCACTGTACCCTACTACACTCTACTCTAAAACAGTATACTCTATGCCACTGCACTCTACATCACACTACTCCACTCTGCACCACTCCACTCTAAGCCACTGAACTCTATTTACTGCAATTCACTTTACACCCATGTATTCCAAACCAGTGCACCCCATGCCACTGCACCTATGCCAACCACTTTGCACCACTGCACTTTACACCACTATGCTATACAACTCTACTGCACTATAAACCAATGCACTCCTAGCCACTTCACAGTACGCCACTCTAATCTACTGTGCACTACTGAACTCCATGACACGCCTCTCTACAGTGTCCGACTCTACTCTATGCCACTGCACTCTATCCCATGCTACTATGCACCCTGGCACTCTTCACCACTGAACTCTATACCACTTCAGTCTAGGCCACTCCACTCTTCACCACTCCACTTGTCACGTGGCCGATAGGGCCATTGTCGGCATTGCTAAGTTGGTATGAGGCCAGCAACCATGATGCTGCTTTTGTCCGCATTACTTCATGGCTTTATTTTTGCAAGACTCTGCTCATGCCTTTCACATGAAAACCGTCTGCTTGGTTCATTCTATGCCTGTTCCTGGAGTTTAGTTTGAACACTGTGAGCAAAGTCGATAAACAATGCCCCTTATTATTCTGATCTGGTCAGTCCCTAGTACCTAGAGAAAACATGCTAACACAGCTGCTGCTGGAAACTCGTGCTTTGCTATTATGGGGATGCATGTTTAGGTAACACACACTTGGAGAGGGAGCTTTCCAGGGAGAAGAGCCATGCGGTTCCTATGATGTAGATATACCATCTAGGCACTAAGGTATGGGGTCTGCTGACAAAGCCCAGAGATTTTTTATGTATTATATAATAAAGCTCCTTCTTACCAAGAAGAGCGTGGTTAGGCCTTATACTCCATTATCCACTGGCTTTATAGGATGACATCTCCCTTCATGACATATGGCCTTGCCGCAATGCTAACTGTGTTAGGTTTGTGCATTTTGCTGCTGGTTGTGGCTCTTATACTGCGTTTTAGGGCACAATATTTAAAATAAACATTTTGAACTATATTCGTGTTTCGGTCAGTACTTATTGTGGACATTTACGAGAGAGTTTGGGAATAGGTGTGTCTTGTTACCTGAGAGATCCGGGAGTGTTATGTTCTGGGGTGTCTAATCATTTGCTTCTTCATGAGTGTGTAGGAGAGCGAGTGAGACACTATAGCTTGTCGGTCCTGGGTTTGTTGGCACTAAGGTGGTGTGAAGGCTTTGCCCCCATACATAGAGGTCCCATATTCCTGCGCATTGTTCTGTGTATGTGCAAAATACCTGCGTTTGGTCTGGTACTTTTTTGCGAGACTCCTGAGTAGTGCTTGTGCGTGTCCACGATACCCTCTCACCAGTTTCAGAGACATCCGTGGTGTGAGGGCTTTGCCTCCTTTATCTGATGTTTATAGGTCTTTCAAGCTTGGATTTTTAAAGGTTCTTCTTTCTATATTGTCCCGCCTTTGCGCTACCGTTCGTTAGTGCCTCATACCGCCCTTCTTATGGCGGTCATGATTGCAGCACTGAACCGCACTGCGGTCTCAGCATATCCGTGTCAGCACGGAGTCCCTAATGGAGGGGCTGATTTTATTTCTGTTGTTGAGGGGGATGCAGCATACCACTTCAAGGTTTTCTATTCTTGGGTTACCTTTCCGGCAGTGGACGGAAATGAACATTTGTTTCTCGAATATACTGCCTCTGCAGCCCCACGGGAATATCGCCCTTATCGATTACTTGAAGTTCCTTTAACAGCCTGGCAGTATACCATCTGGCTTAATGGCGTCCTACCTCACGCTGTTTCTGTGGTCTGTTTAGGCCCCTTATCAGTCGATGGTGCCACGTGGCCCATTTTGGCTGGGCTTACACCACATCCAAATTACCAGACTGTTCCTATCGCAGAGCTACGACAATTGCATACATCATTGATACATATATACAGAACTGTAATACACTTTATGTCACGTAATATTCAGGTGGCTCCACCTGGAGCTGCTGCCCACCCACAGGGACATAGTGGTGGTCTTGTTATGAGTCCCATTATGATTAATTCAGTGATGGGTAAATGTCCTCAGAATAGGGATGATTTCCCTTACTGGCTTACAGAATTTTTTTTATGAACTCAAGGCTGTTTTTCTGCATAGAGCAACAAAAGAACACAGCGGCAGACCTAGGTCAAGCACAGTCAGTGTTTTTGGAAGTTCACGCTAACCTGTCGTTGTACCTCATATTATGGAGGCCCGGATTTGTTTCATCACGGAAAATGTCGCTTTAAGAAGGTGAGACTGCCATTTCCTGATATTAGGATCTATTGCTTATTTGTGAGGGATACCACTTTTCTTCGGTGTGTTCACAGGATATATACCTTATGCTTAGTTTACAACATATGGACGCATCAGGACCTTTTCCATTCTAGCACTCACTTGTATTTTTTGTGGACTATACACTGTGTCCAAATCTCGCTGTTCTGAATATTTCTGCTACTTGTCAGACTTTCTACATATCTCCGGTTTGACGCCCTTTGGAGATAAAACTTTACGGATACACAGAGTGTTCAGGCTCGAAATTTGGAAGCCGTATCAATATCATACTAGCCCTGATGAAGTTCCCGTGGCACGAGGGAATGAAACTCGTTGGCTGTGTGCCTTTTTTGTTCACAAAGAAATTAAATAAAAGAAGAACCTTCAAAGAACTTACATCCTCTTGATTTGTTCATGTAGTGCATCTTCCTTCTTTCTCTAATCTGTTTTTCTGCATACTACGCTTGTGGAGAAACACAGGATCCTTACCATGAGTTTACCCAAAGGACGTATTCCCAATGTGGCTGATTGCACCTCCTAGGGGAAAGTGTTTGCAGTGTTATATTCAATGTGCTTTGGCATCCCCTCCATGACAGTTCTTCCGTCCATACTTAAAAAGGTTCAAGATGAACACGAGGCTGAATTTGCCCTGGAGTTGGGGATGAGATTGGTAGGGGTGTTCCCTATTGTTTCCGATGTGATACTTGCTAACGTCAAGGGGGAATAGTTAGCTTACAGTTGAGTCAGCGCCTAGAGGCGATTACTTACGTGGATAAACAACGTAAATTGCCAAAGATTATTGCTAATGTATATAAATCCTTAGGGCGCAATAGCTTGGGAATTAAACCTCTTACACAAATACAACAAAAGACCCAACCTGGGAAGGACGGGCATCCTGTCTTTCCTAAAAAGACTTGGAATAGGTATCAGCGGCAGCAACAACAGAAGCAAACTTTGTGTGCTGGTTTACCGATGCCTGAAGCTTCTGAGCCTAGATATGATTTCCGTGATCGCTCTAAAATTAAAACACCAGAGAGGTTTCAAGTTCCTGACCCACACTCTCCTCGTTCTTTACAGGACTCATCGGATTCACAGTTTGGTTGTGGAGAGCGCTAGGATTGCAGACAAGGCAAGACCACTCAGCAGAGATGAGATCCACCATGCCAGTTTGACGTTAAAGCCAAACCAGAGGGACTACCTCCTTTTTGAGGCACATTTTAGGAGAAGAAAGTTGCCACTTTAACAGTGAATTATGCCTCAGACAGTGAGAGCACTACTCCTAGATTGGAGATGGGCTGTGACGCTCCTTGACAGCGCGGCGGTAGATACCATAGTGCAGCAGGCACTCCATCCTTGTCTGGAGGCGAGTGCAACTGATAAGTTCATTACTGTGGAAACAGCAGATATATGTGCTGCACCCCCTGAAAGGATTTATGACATAGACCTCCAAATTGAGGGTGATATTAAAAGTACAATTAAATGTATCTTTTGGGACAACCATACCTCCTCCTATGACATTTTGTTGACAGAGACAGATTAGCTTGCTCCATTTGTTTTGACTTCCCGAGGGTAAGATAGATGTTATACTCCCTAATTTTTCCCATTATGTTTCTGAAGAGGCTAAACAAGCTTACGCTGCGGAATAGGCTTTGGCCCTAGCGCCGGCTGTGTATCGTAATCAGGTGGGCTGCGATAAAGATCCGCCGACACATGAAATACCTTTACATTCTAAGATATTGAAGAGGAACCCGAATAACGTCGGCTCTGACCTTATAGCATCAGCTAATTCAAACCATCTTTGTTCCCCGTAAGACCTTGACGATGTACAGGGGCTGACCAATCGCTACTTTCACTCCATGAACAACCTACTAGACAAAATAGCCCTGCTTCAAATGAAAAGAACTTCTACAAAAGACTCAAAACCGTAATATGATGGGAGACTAAATGAAGACAGACGTTCTCTTAGAGTTATTGAACGTCGATGGAGAGCCGATCCTTCAGCTGACCACCTCAAGCTTCTTAGAATTTCCAGAAACGCTTATTTTAGAAAGATCAGAAAATCTAAAACCGTCTTCTTCAGGTCTCAACTAGACCTAGCCAAGAACCGCCCCAAAAAGCTATTCGATCTTATTAAAGCCCAGACCAAGAGCCTACCAAGTCTCCCTATACTATACCACTTTCTCTTCTCAATCGTGATGAATTTGCCTCCTTCTTCGCCTCTAAGACGGAATCCATTAAATCAGAACAACTCAAAGATCTCCAATCCATCTCAGATTTGAAAAAGAACCCATCACTGCCCATGGCTGGTGCCCAAGCTAATGACCTCCCGAAATTTAAACTAAAAAACAATGCTACTTGGTCCCCCTTCAACACCTACAGTGAAGATACCATATTAAAAACGCTAACTGCTCTGAAAGCCTCCAATTATTTCATAGACCCGCTTCAAGCTAATTACCTAAAATACTTCATTCCTCTGTTACTACCACTATGGACTAAGATCATTAATACTTCCCTCCTTCAAGGATCCATCCCAGACATTCTGAAATCAGGTCAGGTTTCGCCTATCCTAAAGAAGCCAACAGTTGACCCCTAGGACCCTAATAACTATTGCCCGATTTCTAACATTCCTATGCTAGCCAAACTCCTGGAAAAATGCGTTAACATACAGCTGAACAGCCACATTGATCAATTCAACCTACTTAACCAAATCCAATCAGGCTTCAGAGCAGGTCACAGGAGTGAACCAGCCATGACACATGTATTAGACGATGTCCTAAAAATCCTAGACCAAAATGAAGCCTGTCTACTAATCCTACTCAACCTGTCATCAGCCTTTGACACCGTCAAACACGGCAACCTGCTCGATCTCCTGAAACACATAATGGGAATATCTGGAACTGTATTTAACTGGTTCGCCTCTTTCCTCCAAAATAGATCTAAAAGATTTAAGGTCAACCAATCCCTGTCCAACCTCATGCCAGTCACTTTAGGAGTGCCGCAAGTCTCCTCCCTCTAACCCACCCTTTTCAACCTTTTTATGGAACCACTTACTGATCTTCTCAGCCTCGCCAAGATTCACCTCCACATGTATGCAGACGACACCCAAATCTATATCAAGATCCACTCACTTGATGACATCAAATCGCTCAACTCCACACTACCAAAAACCCAAACTTGGCTAGCTGAAAACAATTTGCAACTAAACTCCCTCAAAATGGAATTCCTCCTAATCGCTCCCACTAACAAAACTCCCACTATCCTGAAGTGGATGAAGCAGTTAACAGCCCTTAATGGTCAACCTCTCGTCCTGGACTCAGCGAAATCGCTAGGGGTAACGCTTGACAGTAACCTAACCATGCCGAAACATATCAGCGGCTCAACTAAAGGAGCTAACTTCCACCTGAAGACCCTGCGAAAACTAAAACCCTTTCTGCCCGTATAAGATTTCAAACAAGCAGTTCAAGCCCTAGTAATCCCTCGCCTGGAATATGGGGCGGTAACCTTATGCAGCCTCCCAGGGTCATTGACAGCCCCGCTGAGAGCCACAATCAACTCAGCTGCGAGACTCATCATGGGTTCAAAGAGAAACTCTCACATATCCCCAGACTTGAGAGCCCTCAACTGGCTACCGTTTGAAGCAAGAATCCATCTGAAAATCGCTTGTATGACGGACAAGCCCCTCTACCTAAAAGCCCCACTCTACCTAGCTCAGAAACTAGTGCTCTCTGTGGGCATCAGAGCCTCAAGGAGTGCCAAGACTCTTCTTCTTCAACCACAACGATTTGCCAAGAATAAAACCAATAACCGAACCTTTTCTGGTATGGCTCCTAGGATCAGGAATGCTTTGCCCAGTGAAACAAGAATGAACCCTTCCTCTGCCTCATTCAAAAAAGAAGTGAAAAAATCCTCATGGCTAAATTCATTTGAACTCTATAACTGTTTCATGTATTGTATTACGTGTGCTGTTTTTATGCTCCATAGTCGACCTTCTGTTAGCTTAGTCTGTACGATTATGAGGTTTGTATAACTTTTTCACACAGATCGTGTTATGTTATTTCGTGCTTTCGACGTATGACTTGTAAAGCGCTTTGTTACTTGCAAGAGTCTTTGTTCGCGCTATATAAAACCTTTCAAATAAAATAAATAAAATTAATTTTATGCCACAGGCGCAAAATCCCATCAGATGTGAAGCAAAAGCATTCATTAGTGACATTTTCACCCAGTTGGAATATCAGGGTATAATTGAACCTTGTGCTTCCTCCATGAATAATCCTCTTTTTCTGATATTGAAGCCGCATGGTTCATATTGTATAGTTTTGGATTAAAGAAATTTGAACAGTGACGTTCGTACATTTGCAGTACAAAAGACACAGCTCCGCGTTAGTGAATAATATTGTTCTTAAAAAATACAAGACAATGCTGGACATTTCCAATGGTTTTTATAGTCACAATTAAGCTCTTGGTAACCATAATTAAGCCGGATTTGCCACGATTAGCAATATGTGCGATTCTTACTACTGCGTTCAGGCTTTCAATGACAAATTTTCTTTTGAATGATTATCAAGACTCTAAAGGTAGTACAATAAAGCATAAAATGCTTTGGGTCTAAGTGGCGAAACTTATTAGAATGTTTGCCGCTCACACAGGTTATTCCTACTTTTGGCCATCAGTGTGTTGGTAATTCTTTGGCTGGTGAGGCAGCCAAATCTGCAGTAACCACATGTTCAGTAGCAGCAGCTACTAGGTCTATGACTAAGATTCATAAGGATATTCTTGAGGCAATAGCTGTTAAGGTGGGTGGAACAGATTTCCCACAAGGTGTCCCTTCTAAGTATTCTTACCATTTGTCACCTGAGCAAGTCCCATTTTCTACAATACCGTCTGTTGGGGATCAGCTGATTCCCAACGAGGACCACATACTTCCTTTGATCATAGCTGCACATGAAGGCATGGATTCTGCACATGCTGAAGTTTCTGCAACTGTTTCTATTTCCCAGTACGTCATTGGTGGCGTGGTTTATACAAACAAACCCGTAATTATGTGCTGTCTTGTGACATTTGTCAACAGATTAAACCATCTACGGTTGCACGCCAACCACATACACAGCTTTAGAATTCAAATCAACCGTTTAATTGCATTTATCTTGATCACTGTGTTCCTTTGACTTCCGACACTGCATATAAACATATTTTGGTTGCAGTTGATTCGTGCACTAGATTCATTTTGGTTTGGCCACAATGCAGTGCTGACGCTCAAAATGTCATTAGAGATATTTCGGGACTTTTGCCCGTGGCACCTTCCATTCTGACCAAGGTCCAGCGTTTGCCTCTAATGCATAAAAGGAGGCAATGGGGTCTCTCAGGGGTGCTGGTGCAGTTTTCGTCTCCATACAGGCCAGAGGGCAATTCTATAGTGGAGCTAATGAACTGTGACTTAAAGCAATCTATGACAGCTAGAGTCTTAGGTACTGGCAGTGTTAGCTGACTCATTTGTATGGGGTTCAACATGCACTAAATAATCTCCCAAGAAGATCTCTGGGTGGGCGGACCCCCTACAAAATGCTTTTTGGCATTAAAATGGTTTGTGTTGACCTTGATGGTCTAGTCGGTGTAGTGGCTGCCACAACATTTGGCATAGATAACCATTCTACTATTTTGCAGGAACTACAAAATACCCGTGACACACTGACTAAAGAACATTCACCCTCGTCCACTGAGGCGGCGATGCTGACTCCTGTTACTGGGTGGCTTCCTAAAGTTGGTGATCTGGAATGAGAAAATCTGGAGAACAAAAAAAAAATTGGTTCCTGTTAGACCTGGCACCATTGGCGTGGGTCTCCCTTCCATTTTTGCTGTTGCCTCATGTGTTTTTGCTGGTATTAGATGGTATGGGCACTGTGCCACTGCTATCCAGTGCCACAGTGCAAGTGCTCCCTATTGTACATTGATGTATTAATCAGTGGTTCCATGTTTGGCTATTTGGTTTACTTGTCAGACCCTAGTACAGTGCACTGAATGTGCCCAGGGCGTGTAAATCCAAATGCTGCTGGTGGGCCTGCAGCACTGGCTGTGTCACCCATAGAAGTAGCCTTGTAAAATGTGTCTAAAGTCTGCCATTGCAGAGCCTGCGGGCAGTTTGGTACTGTCATGCTGACTGGGCAAGTGCACCCACTTCCCAGTCCCCAAACTTTCCCTTTTCTTCATATCAGTCACCCCTATGGTAGGCCCAAGGGCAGGGTGCATTGTAAGTATTTTGCCCTTTTCTCATCGTTTAATTTAACTGATAGACAGAGATGTATGTCTAGGAAAGATGCAACTAACACACTGTTACATATAAAACAATTAGAACAACTACCTTTTTCTGTAACAGAGACTGATTCAGCTGTGTGTCTAATAAATGGAGTATTTCACTGCCCTTCCCACTATTTCAGTTCACATCTTGCATGAAACACTTCCCGGTTGGCGGCTTTGAGCCCTTGGGAAGTGCTGTTATTCATGAATTGTGGTCCTTTAAAAAAAAAATCTGTTTATTAGGTTTTTATATTCCAATACATCGGTACAAGAAACAGGAGAGCATAAACAACATCCAATACTTTCTGTTAGATAGCACAGTCATGTACATGCTTCAATTCCTATGCAGTAAAATATTTCTCATATTATCTTTTAGGATTCAAGCAGGCGAGTCATTTTTGGAATCATTACCAACAGTTCGCTACTGTCAGTATATTTGCCCCTCCAATTACTCCTTGATTTCGTTGCATCATCCTCAACAACAGTACTGTTCTCAAAGGGCCTTTTACCCCCCTATATTCGTGTCCCTCTCCTCCCCCCTCCCTTCCCCCCTCTCCACATATTAGGATTTCTCCAGATTGTCCTATCCGGGAGGGTCTGGGTCAACTTGATGCACATCTAGGTAGCTCCGCAATGGGTCCCATATGTCTTGTGGCCGGAAAGTAATCAGCATTAATTCTGCATATGCTAGTAGCTGGTCTTGACTGTATATAAGATTGTGCAGCCAGTCCTTAAACGTAAGGGTCCTCCCTCTTCCCCACCTGCAAGATACTTTATGTTTGGCCAACAGTAGTCCCAGTGATGCATATTTCCTGAATGAGGCCTCTATTTCCGCTGTATAGCGTAGCACTGCTACCAGTGGTATGTACGGGATGGGGGCATCTACCAGCTGTCCCAGGGTCTCCAGCACCGCTCTCGAATATCTGTGAATGGGCTCATATTCCCATGCCAGATGCAAGAACCCTGCTCCCTCTCTGCCGCATCTATCACAGCAGTCGTTTTCTCAAAGCTGAAAGCGATGGAGCGTGACTGGGGTATAGTATATGCGATGTAAATATTTAAAGTGTATTATGCACAGCCTACTACTTGCCAACACTGTTCCAGTCTGCTTGCAGCAGTATGTCCATTGGTCATTGCTAAGAGGGGACGCCAGGTCCCTATCCCAGCGGACACTCGAGCTCCGACCCTGATCAGCACTGTTTGCCTGGGTGTCGCAGTATAGCATAGATACCACGTGCGTGGGTTTGCTGCTTTGTAGTAGTTGGCCATTATCTCAGGCTCAGCAGGGAAGTAGGGGGCGGCAGTTCTTACGTCTTGGCATAAGCAGACGTAAAGAAACAGACAAATAGGGGTTTGCTGGCGTTCTCCAAAAACCCTTCTCGAGTGCGGAATTTTCCATTCTCATATAAGTCGCCCCATGTCAGTTTCCAAGTCCTGCACAACATCTGCCTACAGCTCATTTCATGTGAAACCGGGAGGTCTGGATGATGTTGTGTCCCCATCTTTGGGGTGTATAGCATTAGCGTCTGCAAGCGTATTGCAAGGTTTTGCCATGCCTTGTTTGTACAATCTACTGTTGTCAGGTTTTTACCCCCATACCGTTTGGAAGAGGAGCCCAGACATGCTGTGATCGGGACAGGGTCCTTGTATCCCTGCTATAAGGCTAAATGTGGCATATAAAGTGGCGAGTTAAGCCAGTATGCCGCAAAGTATGCTTGGGCACACTGAAAATAGAGCTCCATGTCCGGCTCCTCTAATCTCCCCTTGCAAATGGCTGGGTCAGGAGTTCCTACTTCAGTCTAGGCTGTTCCCACCCCCATGCCAGCCAATTCAGTTGGACCCTGAGGGTTTTGAAAAATGTCTTGCTAGGTGCACATGGAATGTTTATGAATAGATAGAGTAGTTTCGGGAGGATTACCATCTTAGTCAGGGAGATACGTCCTGCCAATGATAGAGGTATAGAGATCCAACTCGTGATGGACTCTGTCAGCTCCTCCAGTGCACGGCCATAATTGATGTGCATCACTCTTCTTTATCCTTTGTTACCCTGATCCCCAGGTATTTGACTGCCTCTTCGCACCATTTCAATGGATAATCGGGGGTAAAGTGTCGAGCAGCCGTAGTGAGAGGGAAAATCTGGGATTTTTCCCAGTTGATGATGATGCTTGAGATCCTCCTTAAGGTTATAAATTCCCTGAGCAACGGGGTAAGGCTGATACTTGGGTCTCATAGGTACATTGTTATATCATCGACATAGAGGGATACTAGGATGTGTCTGGTTGGATACAGCAGTGCATACTCCCTATGATGCTGTCTGAGCTTGGCCGCCAGCGGTTCCACAGCCAGCACGAAAAGCAGGGGGGACAGCGGGCACTCCTGCCGTGTTACCCTAGTGATCTGGAAGTGGGAGGAGCATAATCCATTAATTAATATCTTTTTTTACAGCTGATTATATAATAGTTGGATCCAGGGTAAAAAATGGGGTGGGAACCCATTTGGCAGAGTATGCTCAGGAGATAATTCCATTCAAGGGAGTAAAATGCCTTAGTGGCATCCAAGAACACTGCTACAGCCTCTAAATCTGGGTAATTGACTTGCATTAGGGCAAATAGGGTACGAAGATTGTGCGACGTCGCTCGCCCAGATATAAACCTTGACTGATCAGGCAAGACCAATACACTCATGAGTAAGTTCAATCTATTCGCTAGCACTTTTGCCAATATTTTTGCGTCACAATTTATCAGCGATAGAGGTCTATGTGAGTTGCAGTTATCTGCCGGATTCCCAGGCTTGGGTATGGATATCCGAGTGCTTCCCTTAGCATCTCCGGGAGTACACATAGCTCATCTTAAAGTTTCTTCAGTATTAGGACTAGGTTCTCGCTGTAAGCTTTATAGAACTCTGCTGTGAGGCCATCCGAGTCAGGGGCGCGGCCTGATCTCAACTGCATCATTGACACTCAGATTTCTTCTTCTTTGAGCTCAGTGGAGAAAAACTCTCTTTGCCCGTTTCCTAGTCAAGCCAAGGCAATATCCTCGAAATATGTTTCAAATGCTATAGGGTGTGTTTTATGCGTGGCGTATAGGGCAGTGTAGAATGTATAGAATGTTCTCAGTATGCCTAAATCCCCTGATACCCCCACGCCTACTCAGGCTCCCCCCCTAACCCCTAATTTCCGATGCTCCGCCACTCGCTCCCCTCCTGACGATCACCTCTTGATCAATCCTCCCTCATCCTCTACTCTATCCAACACCTCAGCTACTCCTCCAACTTCAACTACTTACCCCTTTATATCCCCCTAATCTAATATTTCTGTCTCCTCTATCCTCCTCCCTCCCTCGGACTCCCACACCACCACACCCTCTGATGCACTTCATCGTCTACCCCTCCGCCTAACTGTCTCCCCCACCTCCCCAACAGCTCCACCTCATCCTCCACCGATACCTCCCAATCTTACTCCCTTGTCCCCCCTTACATCCCACAATACACCAAGCACACCAACCCTTACTGGCTTTCCACCTCATTCACCGATCTGTCCTCAAATATACCCCTTAATCCTAAAAACAATCCACTCACTCACTATAATCCCCCTCCTCTCCCCTCCAGGCTTTCCCCCTCTTCCGCCCCTTGCTATCCCCACCTTGATAATTCCAACCCTACCAATCTCTTTAAACAAACTGATGCTCTTTACTCCTCAATTCCTACTCAATCACTCCTTAAAGTTGAACTTCTCCTTTTGTCCCTCGTTCTAGAACTCTCCTCACTCAGAAGTGATATCTCACTCCTTCTAAAAGCCCATCCCTCTGATCTTGACCACTCATCAACTTCCTCTCAATGCACCTTACTGTCGCACGTCAACACCCACCTCCATCCGCCCACAAACAGACCACCTATTGTCATTACCAATACCTCTGGAGCCAACTTTTCTAGGAACTGCACTGTCTCTCTCTCTTCTGCCTCGCCCACTATCCCCCCGATCTGTCAATCTACTATCCCAGTACTCTTAAGAACAAACAGACTCCCCCCTCACCCAACATCACCTAGACCGCCCCAACTATTTAGATCTATCCCCCCTGCCCCCCACCCCACTACCTGTCCCCTCTCCCCTCAGCTGCATGTTGATAAACTGCAGATCCGCCTCATGCCACGCAACTGAGATTGCGGAAATCATTCTCAGTGAAAACATTGACATTGCTTTCCTTACTGAAACCTGGCTCACCGCCCATTCCACTCCTATCCTCGACTTGCTCGTCCCACCAGGCTTCACTATCATTAGGAAAAGATAGAATCGATCAATTAGGAGTTGGCCTTACCCTTATCTTTAAAGAGAAACTCGACATCTCACCTTTCCAGCTCCAAGACCCCTTGTCCTTTGAATAGGTCTGGGTCAACTTGATGCACATCTAGGTAGCTCCGCAATGGGTCCCATATGTCTTGTGGCCGGAAAGTAACCAGCATTAATTCTGCATATGCTAGTAGCTGGTCTTGACTGTATATAAGATTGTGCAGCCAGTCCTTAAACGTAAGGGTCCTCCCTCTTCCCCACCTGCAAGATACTTTATGTTTGGCCAACAGTAGTCCCAGTGATGCATATTTCCTGAATGAGGCCTCTATTTCTGCTGTATAGCGTAGCACTGCTACCAGTGGTATGTACGGGATGTGGGCATCTACCAGCTGTCCCAGGGTCTCCAGCACCGCTCTCCAATATCTGTGAATGGGCTCATATTCCCATGCCTGATGCAAGAACCCTGCTCCCTCTCTGCCGCATCTATCACAGCAGTCGTTTTCTCAAAGCTGAAAGCGATGGAGCGTGACTGGGATATAGTATATGCGATGTAAATATTTAAAGTGTATTATGCACAGCCTACTACTTGCCAACACTTTTCCAGTCTGCTTGCAGCAGTATGTCCATTGGTCATTGCTAAGAGAGGACGCCAGGTCCCTATCCCAGCGGACACTCGAGCTCCGACCCTGATCAGCACTGTTTGCCTGGGTGTCGCAGTATAGCATAGATACCACGTGCGTGGGTTTGCTGCTTTGTAGTAGTTGGCCATTATCTCAGGCTCAGCAGGGAAGTAGGGGGCGGCAGTTCTTACGTCTTGGCATAAGCAGACGTAAAGAAACAGACAAATAGGGGTTTGCTGGCGTTCTCCAAAAACCCTTCTCGAGTGCGGAATTTTCCATTCTCATATAAGTCGCCCCATGTCAGTTTCCAAGTCCTGCAAAACATCTGCCTACAGCTCATTTCATGTGAGACCGGGAGGTCTGGATGATGTTGTGTCCCCATCTTTGGGGTGTATAGCATTGGCGTCTGCAAGCGTATTGCAAGGTTTTGCCATGCCTTGTTTGTACAATCTACTGTTGTCAGGTTTTTACCCCCATACCGTTTGGAAGAGGAGCCCAGATATGCTGTGATCGGGACAGGGTCTTGTATCCCTGCTATAAGGCTAAATGTGGCATATAAAGTGGCGAGTTAAGCCAGTATGCCGCAAAGTATGCTTGGGCACACTGAAAATAGAGCTCCATGTCCGGCTCCTCTAATCTCCCCTTGCAAATGGCTGGGTCAGGAGTTCCTACTTCAGTCTAGGCTGTTTCCACCCCCATGCCAGCCAATTCAGTTGGACCCTGAGGGTTTTGAAAAATGTCTTGCTAGGTGCACATGGAATGTTTATGAATAGATAGAGTAGTTTCGGGAGGATTACCATCTTAGTCAGGGAGATACGTCCTGCCAATGATAGAGGTATAGAGATCCAACTCGTGATGGACTCTGTCAGCTCCTCCAGTGCACGGCCATAATTGATGTGCATCACTCTTCTTTATCCTTTGTTACCCTGATCCCCAGGTATTTGACTGCCTCTTCGCACCATTTCAATGGATAATCGGGGGTAAAGTGTCGAGCAGCCGTAGTGAGAGGGAAGATCTGGGATTTTTCCCAGTTGATGATGATGCTTGAGATCCTCCTTAAGGTTATAAATTCCCTGAGCAACGGGGTAAGGCTGATACTTGGGTCTCATAGGTACATTGTTATATCATCGACATAGAGGGATACTAGGATGTGTCTGGTTGGATACAGCAGTGCATACTCCCTATGATGCTGTCTGAGCTTGGCCGCCAGCGGTTCCACAGCCAGCACGAAAAGCAGGGGGGACAGCGGGCACTCCTGCCGTGTTACCCTAGTGATCTGGAAGTGGGAGGAGCATAATCCATTAATTAATATCTTTTCTTACAGCTGATTATATAATAGTTGGATCCAGGGTAAAAAATGGGGTGGGAACCCATTTGGCAGAGTATGCTCAGGAGATAATTCCATTCAAGGGAGTAAAATGCCTTAGTGGCATCCAAGAACACTGCTACTGCCTCTAAATCTGGGTAATTGACTTGCATTAGGGCAAATAGGGTACGAAGATTGTGCGACGTTGCTCGCCCAGATATAAACCTTGACTGATCAGGCAAGACCAATACACTCATGAGTAAGTTCAATCTATTCGCTAGCACTTTTGCCAATATTTTTGCGTCACAATTTATCAGCGATAGAGGTCTATGTGAGTTGCAGTTATCTGCCGGATTCCCAGGCTTGGGTATGGATATCCGAGTGCTTCCCTTAGCATCTCCGGGAGTACACATAGCTCATCTTAAAGTTTCTTCAGTATTAGGACTAGGTTCTCGCTGTAAGCTTTATAGAACTCTGCTGTGAGGCCATCCGAGTCAGGGGCGCGGCCTGATCTCAACTGCATCATTGACACTCAGATTTCTTCTTCTTTGAGCTCAGTGGAGAAAAACTCTCTTTGCCCGTTTCCTAGTCAAGCCAAGGCAATATCCTCGAAATATGTTTCAAATGCTATAGGGTGTGTTTTATGCGTGGCGTATAGGGCAGTGTAGAATGTATAGAATGTTCTCAGTATGCCTAAATCCCCTGATACCCCCACGCCTACTCAGGCTCCCCCCCAACCCCTAATTTCCGATGCTCCGCCACTCGCTCCCCTCCTGACGATCACCTCTTGATCAATCCTCCCTCATCCTCTACTCTATCCAACACCTCAGCTACTCCTCCAACTTCAACTACTTACCCCTTTATATCCCCCTAATCTAATATTTCTGTCTCCTCTATCCTCCTCCCTCCCTCGGACTCCCACACCACCACACCCTCTGATGCACTTCATCGTCTACCCCTCCGCCTAACTGTCTCCCCCACCTCCCCAACAGCTCCACCTCATCCTCCACCGATACCTCCCAATCTTACTCCCTTGTCCCCCCTTACATCCCACAATACACCAAGCACACCAACCCTTACTGGCTTTCCACCTCATTCACCGATCTGTCCTCAAATATACCCCTTAATCCTAAAAACAATCCACTCACTCACTATAATCCCCCTCCTCTCCCCTCCAGGCTTTCCCCCTCTTCCGCCCCTTGCTATCCCCACCTTGATAATTCCAACCCTACCAATCTCTTTAAACAAACTGATGCTCTTTACTCCTCAATTCCTACTCAATCACTCCTTAAAGTTGAACTTCTCCTTTCGTCCCTCGTTCTAGAACTCTCCTCACTCAGAAGTGATATCTCACTCCTTCTAAAAGCCCATCCCTCTGATCTTGACCACTCATCAACTTCCTCTCAATGCACCTTACTGTCGCACGTCAACACCCACCTCCATCCGCCCACAAACAGACCACCTATTGTCATTACCAATACCTCTGGAGCCAACTTTTCTAGGAACTGCCTTGTCTCTCTCTCTTCTGCCTCGCCCACTATCCCCCCGATCTGTCAATCTACTATCCCAGTACTCTTAAGAACAAACAGACTCCCCCCTCACCCAACATCACCTAGACCGCCCCAACTATTTAGATCTATCCCCCCTGCCCCCCACCCCACTACCTGTCCCTCTCCCCTCAGCTGCATGTTGATAAACTGCAGATCCGCCTCATGCCACGCAACTGAGATTGCGGAAATCATTCTCAGTGAAAACATTGACATTGCTTTCCTTACTGAAACCTGGCTCACCGCCCATTCCACTCCTATCCTCGACTTGCTCGTCCCACCAGGCTTCACTATCATTAGGAAAAGATAGAATCGATCAATTAGGAGTTGGCCTTACCCTTATCTTTAAAGAGAAACTCGACATCTCACCTTTCCAGCTCCAAGACCCCTTGTCCTTTGAATACCTTTGCGCTGACCTCTCTTTTCCTGGCTTTCCCACCACTCGGCTACACACCATTTACCACCCCCCTGGAAATTGCCTCCCCTTTACAGAAGAGATGACTGATCTTATTATTTAAGCATCGCTCTCCCACTCCAGGAATCTCTTCCTTGGTGATTACAACATCCACTGGAACAATAATGATGATAATGATGACCCTGCTGTCACCCTTTTTAAAGAAACCTTAGACATCACTGACCTGACCCAACTCTGCCATGCCCCTACTCACATCAAAGGTGCCACCCTCAATGCTATTTTGACGAACAAGGATATGGCCTCTCTCTCTAATATTCTTCCTGTATTCTTCCTGTAGACTGGTCTGATCACCACCTCATCCTCTTCACCTTGAACAGCCCCATTACTCGCCCCGCCCCTATTAGCTCTTTACCAATGAAACCCACTTGAAAGCTTCATCAGAGTCCACCTGACAAATTGGAACCCACAATTAAAACTTCGCTTACTCCCCCCCTCTCTTAGCACCAACAATCTTACTGACCATTACAACAATTCTATTCTTGATGCCCTTGACCTAATTGCTCCAATTAAACAAAAAAAACATCCCTCCCAAGTCCTGGTTCAATGCCGAACTCAATAATGAAAGATGGGCCCTCAGACAATCAGAACGTGCTTGGAGGAGTCCTCCCTCCTCTGATAACCTGGCTCTCCTGAGAACCACCAGAGCCCTTTACAAAAAACATATCTTCAACCAAAAGGCCTCCTTTCTCCGGTCACAACTTGACCAGGCCAGAAACCGCCCCAGAGAACTGTTTAACATCGTTAAAAAACAAACTTCCTCTGGCCCTCCTAAATTAGTAGCCTCTGTGGAAAGATGCAAAGAAATTGCCAGCTTCTTCTCGAAAAAAGTGAACACGATCGAACTATTCTTCTCTTCCCCTCCTCTCTCTCTCCAACCTCCCCTCAATCATCACACCCTCCCTAATATTCCTAATCTACTTTTTTCCTCCTCCCCCCACACCTTGACCCCTCTCAACCCCTCGCTATTCTCGCCCATCCCAACTCATCTCGGACCGATCACCTTCCTAAAAACAAGGCCGCATGGAGCGAATTTTGTCCAATTTCTGAAACTACTATCATCAACATCATCTCTAAACTCAAACCATTCTCACACTCCAATGATCCTCTCCCCGCCCATTTAGTTCAAGAACTCAAATACACCATTGCCCCATTATGGGCCGAAATCATCAACTCCTCACTTTCCACTGGCTGTGTTCCTGCCTCCCTTCAGCTAGGTCAAATCTCCCCCATTCTTAAAAACCCCACCGCTGACCATAATGACCTGAATAATCTACGCCCTATCTCTAACCTTCCTCCCTCTCTAAAGCCCTTGAAAAATGTGTCCTGTCACAGTTAGATAACCATATCCTTTCCTTCAATCTCCTTGACATTTTCCAATCTGGTTTTAGAAAGGGATGCAGCACCGAAACTGCTATGCTCAATATTACTGATGACATTCATCGTTCTCTTGACAAAGGCCAATCCTCACTACTAATCCTCCTTGATCTCTCGGCTGCCTTCAATACTGTACACCATCCCACCCTGCTTAACACCATCAAAGATCGCTTTGGTTTTGAAGGCACTGTACTCAAATGGTTCTCCTCGTTCCTCCAAAATAGATCACAACAAATTAAGCTCAGTCGTTGCCTATCCAAACCTCAACCTGTCTCATTCGGGGTCCCCAAGGGTCTATCCTCTCTCCAACCCTATCCAATCTTTTTATGGAACCACTCACCCTCATTCTCAAACAAGCCAAAATCAGTTACCACCTCTATGCCGACGATGCTCAACTATACTACAAGATTAAATCCCACAATGACATCCTGCACCTCAATGACACTCTGATTAAAGTCCAAACCTGGTTCCATCTTAATCATCTTAAACTTAATCCTAAAAAAACGAAATCATCCTTTTCACTTCCCATTCAACTCTGGATCATTGATATCAATGAACTTAATTGCTCCCTCTCCACCTCAAATTCTGTCAAATCCCTAGGTATCAGCATCGATCAGAATCTTACTCTCATCCCCCACATTAAAAATGCAGCCAAAAGTGCTCTTTTCACCCTGCACCACTTCAAAAAAATTAAACCTTTCATTCCAGCTGATGACTTTAAAATCGTTGTCCAATCTCTTGTCCTGTCCAGGATTGACTATGGTAACGCCACTCTGGCCGGCACCCCTAAAGTCCACCTAGCACGATTAAATCTGTCCTCAACCTAGCTGCCAGACTTATTTCTGACTGCAAAAAATTTACCACATCTCTCCTGTCGTCAAAAACCTAAACTGGCTCCCAATTGAAGGTCGATCCATCTACAAGATTGCTTGCATCACACACAAAGCTCTTCACCAATACACGTGTCGAAACGCGTTGACAGGAATCAGCCTCTCCAATTAATTTCGGGAATCACCAATGTTTTGATATTTCCCTGATCATTGCATATCAATTGGATTGAAGAATTGTTTTTTTACAAACTTTTTTAAAGAAATATTTGTATTATTGAATATGTTCATATCAACTTTTATAAATATAATTAAATTTCTCGTGTTACTATAATTTGTTTGATTTTTTTCTCTCCTTATGCTGTGTTTTCCTTTAATTATATTTTTGTTTGCCAGATAAGTTGTTTTAATTTGCCTGGGTGTTACCTTCGCATAATATTTCGACATCTTGGCCAGATCGCCACCGAAAAAGCATGGATTCCACAATTATTAAGGCCTCAGGGGAGCAACTGTAATATGTTTAGTCTCTTCCTCTGAGGTGATGATCCTCCTCCCAGGTCTCCCTTGTTACAAGGGCCGCACGCAGGCCCAGCGTCACCGCCATGTTCTATGCAGTCAAATGTGGCTGTCTGTCAGCCCGCACTGTCTCGTTTGGCAGCAATCTGCAGTTAATTCAGGCTCCCTGCTCTGCAACAATACCCACTGGTCCAGTGCAGTAGCCGCAGCCACCCAGGTCACGATGTAACGCAAGGCCCTGCGTCCCCAGGCTGTTGTCGCTTAAGAGCGGCAATCGCTGTAGATATGTCGTCTTATCTCTCTTAGTGGTGTTTAGGATAGGGCCAGAGGGGATGCAAAATGGCTGTGGGCCTTCACATGGGCTCGCACAGGGGGGCAGCAGTTTTACTCACTGTGCTGTCTGCATTTGCGGTCAGGCCACTCACTGCCACCTGCCTGTTTCAGTGCACCCGCCGATGCTGCCCCAGGCACAGTTCAGCAGTCTGCTCTGGGTGGGTCACTCTGCCACTCGCAGCCACCATGATCGATGCACTTCTCGCAGAGGGGGTGTCAGGCCTCCCGTCTGGCAGTTGCTCAACAGCAGCCCCTGTCTATTCCAGCGACTGCCATTTCAAAGGGCGCTCATCAGCCTTCAGGCATGTGTCAGTGTTCCATGCACCGATTACCGACAGGCAAAAGCTTGTATGTCGCCTGCAGCAATCCAGTGGGTCAGTGGCCCCACTGGTACATCGTTTGGACGTCGTCTACAGCCTTCTGAGAGAGGATATTGTTGATTATCCACTCCGGGCTGCAAGAGCCTCACGCAACTGCGGCCATATTGCTTTTGCACCCTCTAGAGCCCCCCATGAATTGTGGTCCTTGCCCTTCAACTACAGATGTCAGTACGTGGATAAGGAGGTTTTCCTAACAGGGAAGGATTGGGATTCCACGGTGGGACATTGCCTAGTTTTCAAACAAGTTAAATTGAATGGCGCCTGCAGCGTGTCGGCATCAAATCTGGCTTGTTTTTTTAAAAGTACGCCAGTCCCAGTAATTATTCCTGCATTCACCTTATTTTCAAATGACAGTTAACTTACTTTGAATAACCACAACTGCTGTGGCTTATGGGCCGGCATCCGTATATAGTAACGGTTTTGCAATGTGTTACTTGTCACAGCAATGTCATTTTTCCACCTCTGCATGGGATTGTAGATAGTTCGCTTTGGTCTTCCATTCCAACTTTGAAAACAGATTTCAATAAACTAAGTAGACTCAAAGCGCTATTGTTTCAACAAGAAGTGGCTCTCACATCAGCACGAGAGACCTTCGAATTGCAGGTGGCGAGAACCGCAAGTGAGTTACACTCACTACTAAACACTAATCTACCACTCCATTTTGGAGAATCAATACACCAAATATTTAATGCGTCGGATATTGAAGGCCTTGCTTATTTTTTTAAACTTGTGGGATCCGGCTGTGAGTCCTCTTTTCAGGCGATTTTTGGAGTAATACTGGACTTTTTTCATTCTTTTTTCCAGCGCATTCAGAGGTTTCCTATTGATCCACTGCTGGCGTGTGGTGTGCTGGTACTCCTACGCCTGTTACGCAATAACTGCCCATCTTTGGGTACTGCACAGACCCCGGCCAATTGAAACTGTACCATGACCAAATGCAACAACCTTTTGGATGTTTGCCATTGGCGACGCCTGGTGTAAGTTATGGACTTATTTTTCGCTTTGCCTACTTCCCTTACATGCAACCTGTTTTCTATAGTAGACAGTGCCCTTTCTATTGGGCCTTTGATTTATGCTTCTTCAATGCATGTGGCACTGACCTGGATTATGATCTGTTAATGGGTCTGTTACTGGGCCATGACCAGGCCTGTTCTGGGGACGGCCGTTTGATGTGTGTGTGGCTGCACTTGGAGTATTGGCTGAATGGAATACATGTAACAGAGTTTCATTGAGTATCACATAGGCTGCCCGGATATGCTCCTAGAAGCATTGGATTATGAGGAGCATGTGTATTCCTTCGATCTGCTTAACTAGATGGTGCTCCTCTTTGCTACGAACGACAGGGATGACCTTTTGGACAAATTGCATTCCTCGGATCATGTAATCTGATGAATTATCCAGACTCACCTTAAAAACATTTTAAACTGGATTTTATGCATTTTCCCTATTTGGCTCTTTTTCAAGCACTTGTTGACTCCTCTTAGCTTTGCATTCTGTTTTTCTATATGCTATGACCTGGCCAACGGGAGGGTGCCACGTGGCTGATGGGGCCATTGTTGTCATCGCTAAGTTAGCATGAGCTAAGCAACCATGATGCTGCCTTTGCGCACTTTACAACATGGCTTTATTTTTGCAAGACTCTGTTTATGGCTTTCACATGAGAACCATGTGCTTGGTTCGTTCTCTGCCTGTTCTTAGAGTTTAGTCTGAACACTGAGCAAGGTTGATAAACAATGCCCCTTGTTATTCTGTTTTGGTCAGTTCCTAGCACCCAGACAAAACATGCAAACACAGCTGCTACTGGAAACTCATGCTTTGATATTATAGGGATGCATGTTTAGGTAACAGACACTTGAAGAGGGAGCTTTCCAGGGAGAAGAGCCATGAGTTTCCTATGATACAGATATACCAGCTTGGCACTAAGGTTTGGGGTCCGCTGACAAAGCCCAGAGATCTTCTATGATATAATAAAGCTTCTTCTTACCAAGAAGAGGGTGGTTAGGCCTTATAGTCATTTATTTACTGTCTTTATATGATGACATCTCCCTTTATGACATATGGCCTTGCTGCAATTCTAACTGTGTCAGGTTTGTGCATTTTGCTGCTTTTTGTGGCTCGTATACTGCGTTTTAGAGCACGTTAGTTAAACTAAACATGTTGACCCACTTTCGTCATTTCGGTCAGTTTTTATTGTGAACATGTACAAGAGAGTGTGGGAAAAGGTGTGTCTTGTTACCGCGATTCCTGAGCGATCCGGGATAGTTCTGTTCTGGAATGCATACTCATTTGTTTCTTCATGAGTGTGTAGAAGAGCAAATGAGACAACATAGCTAGTCGGCCCTGGGTTTGTGGGCACTAAGGTCGTGGGAAGGCTTAGCCCCTATACATCCAGGTCTCATATTCCTGCGCATAGTTCGGTGTATGTGCAGAATCCCTGAAACACACTCTGTTCCACTGTACTCTGCAACACTACACTCTATGCCAGTGCACTCTACATCACTACTCTATACAACTCCACTCTTCCCTGCACCACTCCACTCTGACACTTCATTCTACTCTGAAACAATATACACTAAGCCACTTTACTCTATGCCGCTGCACTTTACTCCACTCTACTCTACTCTACCCCACTCCACTCCACTCTATGACACTTCACTCTGCAACACTTCACTCAACGCCAATGGAATCTATGCCGCTGCTCTACACCACTGCCCTCAACCCTGCACCATGCCTCTCTACCCTGCACCACTCCACTTTAGACCACTTCACTTCACTCTGAAACAATCTACTCTACATCACTGTTATCTATGTCATTGCAAGTACGTCACAACATTCTACTCTATGCCACTGAACTCTATGTCACTGCACTCAAAGCCACTCTATTCTACTCTGCATCACTGTACTCTATGTCATTGCTCTCTACACCACTCTACTCTGCCCCATTCTATACCCCAGCACTCCATGACCCTGTACTCTACCCCTTGCACCACTCCACTGTATGACACTCTATGTCACGCTACTCTCAGTGCATTCTACAAAACTTTACTCTTTTACTCTTTTACTCTGCTCCACTTTCCTCCAAACCTCTGCACTGTGCCCAGCGCTACGCCACACTAATTTGCACCACTTCACTCTAAGTCACTTCATTCTACGCCATGTTACTCCACTCCGCTGCATTCAACTCTACACCATTGCATTCTACGCCACTGCAATCTTCTCTGCACCTCTCCACTCTATGCCACTGCACTCTAGATCACTGCACACTCTGCCAAGGCTCTTTACAACACCTTACTCAAAACCAGTGCACTCTATGTCTACTTAACATCACTTCACTCTAGGCCACTCTACTCCACTATACTATACTTCACTCTACCAAACTACACCTAATGATCTTCCACTCTTTGGTGCTCTACTCCATTAAACTTTGCTGCACTGACATTCTATTCCACTCTCCAGCACTCTACTCCACTCTATGCCATTCTATGACACTACTCCGCTCTATGACGCTCTATGCAACTCACCCAATGCCACTCCATGCCACTTTACTCCACTCTGTTCTGACACTACTCCACTCTACTCCTCTCTCTCCAGCTCCACGCCACTCCGCTCTGACACTCTATTCCACTCCACTCAATGGCACTTATCTCTACAACACTATGCTCCACTCTCTGACACTCTCTGACACTCTATGACACTCCATTCTATGACAATCTACACCACTCTATGCCACTCTACTCTACAACTCTACTCCACGCCACACCCTTACCACTCCACTCTGCTCTACACCACTTGACAACACTCTGTGCCACTCCACTCTAAGACACTCTACTCGACTCTGACACTGTACTCCATGGCACTCCACAATACTGTACGCTACTCCACGACATTCTGCTGCACTCCTCTCCATGCCACTCAACTCTATTGTATGCCACTCCATACCACTACACTCTACTCCACTGTACAACTCTCCCTTACCCTACTAACTTTTAGCCATGCTGAAAAGCAGCCATTCTGGTGCACAAAATTGCTAAAACATATTAACAAAGTCAACAGCTCTTGCATAGCGGAAACATAATGACTTTGCCAATGCTTCTCCTATGTGTGAGCGACGCCTTAATACAGTTAAGGATTGTTTTTGTGTAGGAAGGTATTCCTTCCTTCTCAAAAACAATCCATGGTGCAACGGTGTTTCCATTGCTGACGGGCAACCAGCTCAAGGAGGAAGCAGAAATGCACCATATCTTTGTAAATATGGCACATATCGGATGTCTCCTTTCACACAACGCAGCACATTACCTTGTTGTGCTGCATTTGGTGAAATGCTAGTAAATCTACACCTAGGCTCTAAGCTTTCAAAATGGAAACTCATTTAAAAAATCAATAAGGATCCTGTGGTTGAAAATTATTGCTGCACTATTCAAACCAGCAAGAACGGACCTCTATCCTTAAAAATCTATAGATTATTCAGATTGGCTCAACCCAGACTTGCAAATGACAAGAAATCCTTGGTGCCAGGAAGAATGTGACCTATCCTTTCACTGCTATGTATTTCTACACCCTTGTGCCAGTGCATTTAAAAAAATGTAAATCTTGATCACTTTAGTTTCTTTGTGCACTCATAGAAACTATACTTTTCAGTACATTCAGGGCTATGTATTGGTGTAAACCATACATCAATATCTCATTGCAGTATAAACGTATACTGAAAAATGTGGAGAAAATTTCATTTTTTAAATCCATTTGTTAAATAGTTTTAAGATACATCTCAATGGTACAAGCATACATTTAAACAAGGAAAAGTTATCCTGAATGTCTATGGTCTTGCAATAGCAAATGGGTTCCAGTTTCCCTAGCAATGTAGTTTGCATAATCAATTATGAAATATAAATGCAAGTAATTAAACTGTGAAATAATCCCTGTTCATGGTGCTCTATTCATTTGAAAAATATTAAATTCTGAACTATATGGAAAGTATAAAAAGCAGATATGTTCTAATTCTAGAATCTAATGGGGGCAAGTCAGAACTCCTTTGTCCTTAATGGCTGGCCAGGTGAATGCACTAAACATGAGGTTTTTCAGATTTGTGTTCATTGATTTCCAAAACGGGTCTTTCCCCAAATCTCCTTTGTGCACAAATTTATCGCTGACAAGATCTGACCTATATCTATGCTAGCCGGGGTCTCCAGTGTGTGAGGGCAGAAGGCACGCACGGGTGTTCGAGTAGTTAGGGGTGGTCAACAAGAATAAAATGGCTGCACTGCACAAAAAAGTTTTAAAAGCAATTGAAAGCGAAATTGCTTGTTTTTTCTTTACAGTTTTCACCCTTATACTGTGTAAACATCTAGAATAAGAATATCTTTTCAACAATAATACATTTTAAAGTTTCTGTTGATGGGTGCCAGACTACTCTTGCTCCGAATGGCTGGAAGAGTGCTCTGTACATATGTTTCTAATTTTTAGCAGCAGTTTTCCAAAGCACAGCACTTCACATAGAAATATATCTCTGCCAATGCATGACCCAAATTTACGTTCTTGTCATGGATACTATTTATTAAATGGCTTGGGATATTTGGTACCTTTTAGCTTTGGCAAATACAGGGGGTAAAGGATGGGCAACCAATCACAAATGAAGAATGAACAGTTGGAAATTGAAAGCTCATCGACAGTTAATCTGTGGGAGGTCTCCTTACATTACTTTCAGCAGAAATAAGTCTTGTCTCCAATTTCTCCTTGAGAAAAGCCATAAAAGGGTCCTTTGGTGCAAAGCACTTTCCCTGGTGCTTTACAAGAGACCGAGGTGAGCTGAAAGGGCCAGGGGTATTAAATGGAGGATACTGAAGGCCAAACAAGGCCTTTTGCATGACTCACCTCCATAGGAGCTAAACTGCCAAGTCATGTTACATTGGCGTAAAGCATCACATGTATTAGACTGGGAACTCTTTGCCTGGCTTAGTAAATGTAATCAACTGACCCAATGGACATGCTGTGTGATGGATGACTCACGTATATTTACTTTCAGTGATGTGCAAACAGCTCAGACGTTTATCTATAACCTTTGGAACCTTAACCAGTCAACTGCAGAGTGGGATTTGTACACCAGTGATCATTTCTTTAGTGAGATCTAACAGCCCAGCTTGATGGATTGTGACAAATTAGTTATGAAAAGAGAGATTAAGCTGGAGGAGATTGTGCAAATTTTGCAAAAACTGCACCTAGTAAAATGCCAGGCTCCAATGTTAATTCCTACCAAATTATATGGATGTTTGCATGACCAGGGAATCCTCAAATAATGTATGTGTGTTCTTATATAGCGCACGACTTACCCTAGGGCATCTCGGCGCTTGCCTTGGGAACCCGTCCTGGCTTTTCCCCGTGAGATAACCCATACTGGGCATCCCCAAGGTGAAAGCCAGGCATCCCGCCGCGGGGGGGGGCCGTTGTGGAGATTAAGCAAGCTAATGCCCAGAGTTGCAGAGTGTGAACCCGTGATTAGAGTGGGCACCGAAGCGAGAATTATCGAGTCCATGGACAATTGGGCTCAAGACCCTGCAGCGTCGGGAATTGAACCCTGGTCCCGGGTCTGACCTCTGCTTCCGGGTATGCCTCCTCTAACCAGTGAGCCACACTTCTCCACTCAAATAATTAAAATGGATGACTGCTTGCCTGCTGTTACATTTTCATTCACATGTTAATTTACACTGGTTACACTGTACCTTTAATTTCTCCTTGTTATGCTGTGAGTGTTCTTTAGAACACCTCTGGCTACTAGGCATCAGGTCAGTTATTCTGTTCTTGTATGCCAAGAAGCCACGTTCTCTGTTGCTGTGCTGCTGATAATAAATGTATCTTTAAAACTTCAAGCTGTTCCTGTCTATATGTATGACATTGTTCTGCATTCTGTCCATCAACTGTGGTTTTTACATTATAACACCTGCCATGATCAAGTTAGTCTATAAAGAGGGAACAATCTGGACAGAGTGCTCTTCAAATGGTCGTATTTCGTTGTTTAACATTGAAACCAAGAATCTCCACAAGATTCTTGCCTATAACAGTTGGTGATCTCTTCACTAGTGCACCCAGATCAATCAGACTTCATGTGCTGGAGTTCCATGCAACTAAATCTCTTATCACTTATAAATGAATTGGGTAGCCAGTATTAAAATGCTTTGCATGTTTTTTCGCTGGAGACACAGAAGGCTTTTGATTCAATTGAATGGGATTTTCTCTCAGTGGGTCTCAAGAGAAAAGGCTTTGGTCCTGACTATCAAACACCATAGTTTCAGTCAGGGTTAATGCTCTTTTGTTCCCTAGGTTTGTGCTACTCATGGGTGCCAGCTGCAGATGCCCTTTCTCTCAACTTCTATTTACACTAACTCCAGGCAGAGAACTCCTCTCTGGCACCAGAGTTTACAGAGTTTTGCCTACCCCACACTTGGTTGAGACCGTGGAGATCAGGCAAAATCCCGACTCTGCAGCCTAGCGGAGTTAGTCGGCCCCTCCACCCTCCCTAATTTAATTATAACAAAAAAAGGGAGGGGAGCGGAGCAGAGTTACACAGATTTTTTACCAACTACGTGCAACTCCGCATAGTGGCACTCCGCCAACTCCGCCCTGGCTTAGTTTACGATATCCATGGTACCACTAGTCTGTTGGGTCAGGGTTGTCCTGTTTATTAGAGGATTTAACTTGGTTGGAGTGGAGGATTACAGTATCATGCTCTTTGCCGACAATGTCTTACTGTATGTGGCCATTCCCTGGTTCTCGGCACCTAGAGTGGTGGATATTTTCCGAGATTATAGTCTCCATACCCGAGCGTCTATAATGTTTCAGATTGGAAGGCTCAACATGGGCCATTTCCAGCTACTCAGTATAGCATTGTAGGGTTTGGGGTTGGATATCTCTCATGTTGAACCCAATTCTTAGAGAACAATTTGCTGAGCAAGCTCAGTAATTGCATACAACATTGTTGCAAACTGCATCTCTCTATACTAGAAAGAGGGGCTCATTTCAAAATGATACTGCTTCTCTGTTTCATATACATTCTGCAAAATATTCTCTTCAGGATCCCTCAAACCTTCTTGCATTAGATAGTGTGCCTCGGAACCTGTTGTGGGGCAGTGGTAGGCCTGGGATGGAACTGTTTACTCTGACTACATCAGTACTTTAAGTAGGCATTGCTGTGAATTACATGACTTTGAAGTGTACTTATAGTTTGAGGGTCACTATATCACACCGATTTGACTTACAAGACAATTATTAGCAATACACCTAATAGCCTTGGGCAGTTTCAGAGATGGTGAGAAGTTAGCTTTTGGGAACAGCGGGACCAGGAGTGGGGTACCACACGGATGTGGTAATTCATGTTAGGCTCAGGTCAATACAACTGAAGATTCTGCAACAGGTCTAAAAAATCTGGTCAAACTTTACTTGATTAAACTGTTCCAAGCCTTTTGGGGTACGACTGACAGGAGACAGAACATTATACTATCATGAAATTCACCTAATGGCCATACTAGGAGAAACACCAAAATAAACCACTGTATCCTAACAAGGAATTGTGAGGAAATGTGTTGGTTGCAGTATCCTGAGACGGGAAACATGTTGAATTAGTATCAAATTGTGTTCAGTCTTTTTGACAGATGTGCAAGGGATGTTTGCCTTAATTAATTTTTCATGGTTTGGTCATTGTGTTAATATTAAGTCTTACGGAATGACATGCCTGGGAACTGGGGATGGGCCTTTCTCCCTCTTCCCTCAATAGATCTTCAGTTCACTCCCTCTCATTTTCTCCATTTGATTTCTTTTGGATTTCCCCGAAAACAGGAAAAAAAAGATGAACAAATTTCTTACTGTGATATTTAATTTGATTTCATTTACCACACTGTAGGGAATCTGCAGACCTATTTCCCTTACTTTCTTTTACTATTCTGTGTTATTGTATTACTTTTTTTAAGTTTAAAGACAATGCATTTTTTCCAAAAGAAAAAAAGAAAGAGGTTTTCTATCCAGTGCTCCAGAAAAACCTTCAGACCCAAAATGCAGACACAAAGCAAGAACTGAATATCCACCTGGGGGACTTTTACACACCAGACCGTGTTTATTAAATATTGATGTTAAAAACGGTAAGGAAGAGCATGGGCTATACTACACAGAAACGGAAAGAAAGATTTGAAGGTCTCTGTCTCTGGTTACAGGTTTTTGAACATTTATCTATTGCCAATGACTTTAATATCCACCTACGTTTAAAATGTATTCTATTGTCTTAGCATAATGCCTTTGGACACTGAAGCTAATGTTTATCAGGGCAACTGCTTTTCCTGCCAACAGCACTAACAAGTAAATGCATTTGCTCTATGTTTTGAATAACTGTGTCTTGACATTACATTTTTTATGTAATGCAATGTCATGAAAAGTGAAGCATACAGGCACAAAGTGTTGATTTGTTATTTGATTGCCAGCCACAATGTCAGATTTAATAACGCGGGTCTTTACATATTAAGAAAAAAATGGGAGGGGCGCGTGCCCCCTCCCTGAGCCTTACCAGGCGCCTGGGACCCAGCACTTCAAAAATGTCATGGGGAGGGCGGGAGAACCCTGGGTGCGCCAGATCCCGGGGGAAAATATTTTAATAGACGCAGGCAGCCCCAGGGACAGCCACATCCCCGGGGCTTTGTCCATAATATTCAGGGGGGCTCGTGTCACCCCCCACAGACCCGGGACCCGCCATGTCCAGGGGCTTTTTTTTTCAAATTAAAATGCGTGAGGGGTCTCCTGCCTGCCCGCAAGCTGTCCCGGGGGCCACCAACTCCCCGGGGCTTTAATATTTAAATATGGGTAACTTTGTGCTGCACGCAGCCCCTGGGATTAATAGTCTGTAGGGGGGCTCCTGCCCCCACACTTTCCCGTGGACCACCTTCTCCGCAGGGCATTCATTAATTAACATACGTCCATTGTGGACCGCCGGGGACCACTACGTCCCCGGGGCTGCTCAGAAGATGGGCGGGGTGCTGTGGGGCCCCCCTATTGGAGCTTGTGGTCCACCATCCCCTAGGGCTGACTCCAGCAATGTCCTGTTGTTCCCACTCCTGGGACATTGCAGTTCGCTTTGGCAGGGTGGGAGCACTGCTCCCGCCCTGCCACAGCAAGCTTCGGCTTCGCTTCATGGAAGCAGTAGCAGGAAAACTGCTCTCACTTCCATGACGCAAAGCAGAATTGCTTTTGGGCAAAGGGAGCTGCATGTCAGCCACTCCCTTTGTCCAAAAGCAATGCCGGCTCCCGTAGGAGGTGGGGAGCTGGCAGGGATCACAGGGCCTTGGGGCTCCCCCTGGGCACCAGCATAAAGGCCAACCCCTTTTTATTGAAATTTTCTTTTTTTTTTTAAATAAGACTGGGCCCCAGGGCATGAGGCCCCCTGGGGCCGAAAATGGACCAGTTAGGGGGGCCACGTAGGTGTTTTAAAAAAAAGAGAAATAATTGTGCAAGCTCGGGTGCAAAAATGGCCTGGGAGGGGGCTGCCAAGTGGTCCCTCTCCAATTTTTTATTTTTTTATTATTAAAAAATGGCCGGTACAGACACGTGCATGCATGCTTTCAGGAATATGGTGTGAGTTAAAACAGAGACATGCCCAACACTCTCAGTAGTCGCTGAATAGTGAAGCTGGAGCACAAAAGTGAGGTTTAACATATGTTGGCAGATGGAATAGTGATTAGGGTACTTCGTATGAGTCTGTTGAAAGGTACACTTGAAGTACACCGCATAAATTTAGGTGTCTCTTCGAAATAGGAAGTGCAGTCTGACAAGTTTAAAAGACTTCATGGTCCTGTGACTGAGGTATGTCTCTACTTGCACATGTTTTCTCACACATGTTATAACTATGAAGATGTTAAACCTATAACACAGAGGTATACTTCTATTTCTATATTTCTTTTACAAATGATGCCACTCGTAAAAGGTACAGACACATTCATGCATGCTTTCAGGAATATGGTGAGAGTTATACAGACACATGTGAAGGGTTGGTTTTTTATATGTGGCTCAGCCCAACACTCTCAGTAGTGGATGAATAGTGAAGTTGCAGCACAAACGTGAAGTTTAAAAGATGTTGGCAGAGGTGTTAATGATTAGGCTACTTCGTATGAGCCTGTGGTAAGATACACTTGAAGTATGCCTTATAAATGTAGTTGTCTCCTTGAAATGGGAAGTTGAGTCTGACAGGTTTAAAGGACTTCATGGTTTTGTTATTGATGTATTGTCACATGTGTTATCCATCTGAAGATGCTAGACGTACAAAACAAAGGTATACATCTATTTGTATGTTTCTTTTATATATTATCCCACTAGCAAAAGGCACAAACACATGAAGACATGCTTTTAGGAATATGGTGAGAGTTACAACACAGACATATAAAGAGTTGCTGCTTTACATTTGGCTAGGCCCAACACTCTGAGTAGTCACTGAATAGTGAAGTTGCACCACAAAAGTGAGGTTTAAGACATGTTGGAAGAGGTATTAGTGAATAGGCTACTTCATATTAGTCTGTGGAAAGGTGCACTTGAAGTACCCCACATAAATGTAGGTGTCTCCTTGAAATGGGAAATGCAGTCTGTCAAGTTTAAGGGACTTCATGACCTTGTGACTGAGGTGTGTCTCTACTTGCACATGTATTCTCACATGAGCTATGCATCTGAAGATGCTAGATGCATAAAACACAGGTATATATCTATTTGTATGTTTCTTTTATATAGGATGCCACTAGCAAAAGGTACAGACACATGCATGTGTGCTTTGAGAATCATAGTGAGACTTATAACAGTGACCTGGGATGGGTTGCTGTTTTAAATTTGGCTAGGACCAAGATTCTGAGTAGTTGTTGAAAACTGAAGCTGCAAGAGAATAGTGAGGTTTAAGACATGTTGGCAAAAGGATAAGTAATTAGGCTACTTGTTATGAGTCTGTGTAAAGGTACACTTGAAGTATGTTGCCTAAATGTAGGTGTCTCCTTGAAATGGGAACTGCAGTCTGTCAAGTTTAAGGGACTTCATGGTCTTTGAGTGACATATGTGTCTACTTCTACATCTATTGTCTGATGTGTTATGCATCTGAAGATGGCAGCTTGAAAACCTGGTTCTAACAGGAGGGGGGAGAGAGAGAGTCAGTGGATTCAGTCTCCCGAGTCATATAAATAAACAAAGTGGAATCCACTCGAGTGATAGTGATCCCTAGAGTGATGGGGAACACACAGTGTTGTTTAAATGCCCCTCACACACCAACAGGCCCCTTGGTGTCATACTTCATCATCGGGGCCTTCGCGCCCCTCTACGGGATGCGGCGTGCTACGACTCGCGAGTACGCAGGAGCACTTGAAGTGAACTATGTGTGGGGGTGTGTGTTTAATACAAGGATGTGAGTGAGGTGAGGTGAAAAAGGTGAGTGGTTAAAAAATACCTGGCACGTGGGAAGAAAAAAACTTTAATAAATCCCCGGCTGGTATTATTAAAATTTAAAGTGCAAGGCGTGGTTTTAGAAAGATACGTGTTAGGGTATCAAACCACTGTGTAAAAAGTCAACATGTTTCGGAGGTCGAAGCCCCCTTCTTCAGGACAAGGGTGAATGCACTTACCCTCCCCTTACTCACATGTAAATATGTAAAAGTGAAAAATAAAAATTACCACAATGTGTAATGTTCCTCACAATGTTTATATGTATGTGAGTGTAGTTGCGCCCAGTTGGCGTGAGAACCTGTGGAAACAAAATCATAGATAAACATACAAATCTAAGTATCACAGGCTAAGAGGAGAAGAACAATGCTTCTCTGAAAAAACATCAGGTAGAACCCAGAAAAATAATTGGAACCTGGAACAGAAAAAGAAGAAAAAGGACACTACAAACATACACACATGCAAACCAACATAACTCTCTGCTCAGATGGAATGAGAGCAGAACAGGGAAGGCAGGCGATTAGCTGTTGCTGTAACCGTGAGTTATAAGACCACCAAGAGAAGCAGTTTTCACATTGTAGCTGTGGCACTCTGATGATTAAGTTCTTTTACTAAATCCCTGATGTTCATTCCCTAGGTTTCTGATTAGAAAGGAAGGATTCCCCAATATACGTTAAAGGCTCATGAAGTCCTGTATTTGGGAACTTTAAGTAAGATCTTTTGTCCTCACTGTTCTGCTCTCATTCCATCTGAGCAGAGAGTTATGTTGGTTTGCATGTGTGTATGTTTGTAGTGTCCTTTTTCTTCTTTTTCTGTTCCAGGTTCCAATTATTTTTCTGGGTTCTACCTGATGTTTTTTCAGAGAAGCATTGTTCTTCTCCTCTTAGCCTGTGATACTTAGATTTGTATGTTTATCTATGATTTTGTTTCCACAGGTTCTCACGCCAACTGGGCGCAACTACACTCACATACATATAAACATTGTGAGGAACATTACACATTGTGGTAATTTTTATTTTTCACTTTTACATATTTACATGTGAGTAAGGGGAGGGTAAGTGCATTCACCCTTGTCCTGAAGAAGGGGGCTTCGACCTCCGAAACATGTTGACTTTTTACACAGTGGTTTGATACCCTAACACGTATCTTTCTAAAACCACGCCTTGCACTTTAAATTTTAATAATACCAGCCGGGGATTTATTAAAGTTTTTTTCTTCCCACGTGCCAGGTATTTTTTAACCACTCACCTTTTTCACCTCACCTCACTCACATCCTTGTATTAAACACACACCCCCACACATAGTTCACTTCAAGTGCTCCTGCGTACTCGCGAGTCGTAGCACACCGCATCCCGTAGAGGGGCGCGAAGGCCCCGATGATGAAGCATGACACCAAGGGGCCTGTTGGTGTGTGAGGGGCATTTAAACAACACTGTGTGTTCCCCATCACTCTAGGGATCACTATCACTCGAGTGGATTCCACTTTGTTTATTAGCTTGAAAACCTGGTCTGTATGGCTACTGGTAGACACATCTTTTAGATCTGTTCATTCGGTCGCAGAGCCTGTGATGTCTTCTGAATGATGGTATTGTGGAGCCTCCCACATTGCTTGTTTCATACCCAGGTGCCATGTTTTATGAGCAGAAATGTATACATACACTTTTTTTACACAAATTTAGACAGCATGAGCTCTGAAACACAGATATTTAACTATATCACTGTTATACATCTCACCATATTTCTCAAAGCATACATACATCAGCCTGAGCTTTTTGAATACCTGTGTTTCACAGCGTATAGTCTCTGAATTTATGTAAAGAAAGTCTATGTTGCCCTCTGCTTGTAAAACATGGCACCTGAGCATTGAACAGGCTATTTGAGAAGCTCTGTTACACCTATATATAGTAGACATCAGAGGCTGTGTGACCGAATGATAGAGCAGAACTGAGAGATTTGTGGCCGGTAGCTAAACCAACCAGGTTTTTAAACTACCAAGTTTAGATGCATAACACATCAGACAATAGATGTAGAAGTAGACACATGCCTCACTCACAACAGCACGCAGAGTTTTAAATTTGACTGACTACACTTCTCATTTGGAGCAGAAATGTAAACTTATACAGCCTACTTCAAGTGTACCTTTGCATAAACTCATAGGAATTAGCCTAATCAGTCATTATTTTGTCAACATGTCTTAAACCTCACTTTTCTGTTGAAGCTTCAGTTTTCACCAACTAATGAGAATCTTGGGACTAGCCAAATTTAAAACAGCAATCTGAACCATGTTAGTGTTTAAAGGTATGTGTTCTTATCACAGGTTTGTTAATATCTAAAGTATAATATTTTAAGAGGCTTATTTACAAGCCTCTTGGCCCACTTTTGTGTCAATTTTAACAGGTTAGAAATGACGCAAAAGTGGTGTAAAAGGCTTTAGAAATAAGCCTCTAAATATTTATGTGTTATGGAGACTTTTGTAATGTAGTTGAAACTATTTGTTGTTTATTGATATTAATATTCATATATAATTATTTTAAAAGTATTACATTAGTTACCAAACTATTTCAACTTTTCTTTGTTTTCAGATATTTACTTTTATTGGTAAAAAAACATTGAGAATGGCAAAAAAAGATTGAAAGAGAAGTCAAAAAATTTACTATTTAAAGGAAAGAGAAAAGAGGAAACTAGATGAAGTGCAACATGTTACATTGAAGAAAAAGATTTCTGGTAAGAGAACTAAAGAGTTTGTTAAAAGACTTTTACAGAAAGTAAAGCAGTTTGAAAATGTTGAAAAGAAAAAGAAAAGTTCAACAACAAATCAGAAGGAAAGGAAAAAAGGACATGACCATAGAAAACAATGCATTTTAAAAGAAGGCTCAAAGAATATAAAGACATAAGGAAGAGAGTGTATAGAAGTAGAGTACCATAAAATGTATTGAAAGATTAAAAAAATATATATAAAAGATCAGCAGCTTATAAGAAAAAGCAACATGTTGAATGTGTAGTAGATAAAGCTTTTGAAATAAATAAAAATATATTTATGTTAATCTTAAAGAGTATGAATAAATTGAATAAAACAATGCTGTTTATGAAGGAGAAAAGCAAAAGAAACACATTAGTATATGCAGTTGATACTAGGGGTCAATGCAGTGAGCTGAAAGATGGTTCTCCGATTCAAATAGAAAACATTGTTCCTAGGAATGTAGAAGAAGTAAAAGATGAAGAAGTTCACGGGAGGAATAAAGAAGCCTCTGTATTTAAGTGAGATTGTAACAGTATTTGCAGTTTTCAACAGGAGCCTATAGACATATTACTATTTTTTTTAGCAAGAATATGGCAAGAAAAGTATTAAACAAAATTAAGATGTTACAAGGATTAGATCTGTGTAAAATAAGAAAATATACTAAGTTGCGAGTTCATTTTCTGGCTTGTCTTTCAAGAAAAGTCTGCCAAAGTACTTTTCATCATTCAAGAATGTTAACTGTACACCACTCTGAAACACGGAAGTTGGTAAGGAGACTACTATGTAAAAACTCCTGCGTTATGTTTAAGAGAAATGAACACAGCTCTTTTTCACAGTTAGGTGTCTGATATAGAGAAAGTTTGTGATGATATACAGTTTTGTTTTTTGGGATCAGAAGATGAGTGTAGAGTGTAGAGAAACTGAGAGTTGTAGGTGTTGAAGAACAGCAGGTAGAAATTAGTATTGGTGAGCTTGCAGAAGAAATTATACAGTTTAAACTGTTTCGGTGGAAAAACCAAATTTTATTTAGATTTGTTGTTGTCATACTCACTATAGAAGTCAAACTAGGAATGTTGATTTATATTTAAAAAATGAAAAAGAAAATAATAAGAAATGGCAGCAATTTGGTGTTTATTTGTTGGTAGAAGGTCAGTTTGAATGGGTACTGATCAAGTTACATGTAAATATTGTTACAACAAATTAGAAGAAAACAAAAGGCCAGCTAGAGCAGTACGTAACAACTTAAAGTTAGTACCTATCCCTCAAGAACTGACTGATTTAAATGCATATGAGTCTATTCTTATTCAATCTGTACACCCATTTCAGACCATAGTACATATGGAGCCTAAAACAGGTAAGCTGCCACCAACAGATTTACAAAAAGGTCTGAAAGGAAGAGTTGTCTACTTACCTTTAGATTTTAGGAAAAACATTGAAACTGTTGGTGTAGACCGGGAAGAAAATTAGCTAGTAGTTATTCTAGTAAATGGTGTACCAACAAAGAGTCAACACGTCTGGCGAGAGTTTGAGATGTTACTAAACTTCAAAATGCTACAATATATCTTAGACAGAATAACATTTATTATTAGACTGTCAATTCTGATGAAGATGTAATATGCTTACAAGATAAGACGGTAATTTCAGCTGGACAAATTGAAAAAGTGGACAACTGCAGAACTGAAGAGATTTATGAACATTATACAATACATCCCTGCATTCAACAGAAATAATTGGAAACAGTATTACATTATTTCAAATGAAAAAAGCAAAGGGAAGTCCCATGAGTGTATGGGAAAAAAGTTTAGAAGCTCGTTGTTTTCCACAGCTATTCCCCACTGGAGAAGGTGGACGATTTGATGAGCGAAATGTACATATTCTAGCACCTGAATACGGATCTACAAGAATATTTTCTGAGGATGCAAAACTTCAGCATTGCATTCAATATATATTTAATCTTCTGTTTGAAAGCGATTGGTCTGCACTTTCGTATGCAGTGAACCACATGTTAAAAACAGGACTTCATTTTCAACATGTTTCAGCAAAAGATTTCATGGACAAAGTTGAACAAAGAGATGAAAATTTTGAATCTCAATTAATTAATTTGATTGGGTGCCAATGTCGTACCAATGAGTGTCGGTATCGTCGTCATGGAGAACTTAAATGCATGTTAAGAATCTTCAGTACACTTACATGGTTTGTAACACTTAGCTGTGATGGATATGCATGGGAAGATTATATTGAATTTCTATGAGAAGCAAATTCAAATGTAAAAAACATTGAATTGAATACAGCTGTTGAGCTGTGTTCCTTGGATCTTGTAAATGTGTGCAGAAAAATTAATCATAGGTTTAAAACTATAATGTCATTTATCTCCAATAAAAAAGAATCCACCTCTTGGAGAGGTAACAGATTTCTTTTGGAGAAATGAGTAACAAGCCAGAGTTGCTCCTCATATACACATGCTATTATGGATAAAGAATGCAACAACATTTGGAACTGATAGTGATGAAACTGTTTTGTCTTTCATCGAACAGTAGGTTACGTGTGCCATTCCAAGAGAGGGAGGGGAAATGAGCTTGAGCTTGAGACAACAAGTTTTACGGTTTCAAAGCCATCGATGTGGGAAATACTGCTGACAAAAATACAAAGTGTAAAGGGAAATGTTATACAAAATGTTGTTTTGGATACCCACGTCCTATAATTTATAAAGAAAAAGTTAAGAGTTTTTTGTCACCAGTAAGACATCTTGGAAATCTTCCAAGAATACATACAACTTACAAATTACAGAAGCTTGAAATGTCCTTAATGACTACAAACCAGTTGTTTTGAAAATGTGAAATGCAAACATGGATATCCAACATGTTGCAGATAATTCAATGGTTGTAGCTCGCTATGTTATATCATATATAACCAAATCTGACAGAGATGAAAGAAATATGGGAAGAAATTTCACAAGGAAACAGTCTTAGCAAGAAATTGTATAGCTTTAGCTTGAAAATGCTTTCACATTGAGAGATTGGATCCTATGAATGTTCGGATCGCTTGAGCTCAGCCAGTTTATATGAAAGTCAAGAGGAATCTTTTGGGTAAGCCTAGGTCTTGCAGTCACACGAAATATAGTATTGCAATCTTTGCAAGAAATCGAATACTTAGCACAGAATGAACCAGAAAATACATATATTATTAAATCTAATATGTTGGATACATACTATCCCAAAAGGAGTCAGCAACTCGAAAACCTGTTTCTGTAGGAAATACTTCAACATTAAAGCTTAAAAAGAAAAGTTACAGTAAATATAAAAGAAGAAAAATATGAAGTAATCGGATGTGACGGATGTTTGGTAAAAAAAAAGAAATCTCCTTAAGCAAAAGAAAACTCAGTTGAGAAAGTCCAGATAAAAGGAAATATTTCTATTTAGCACTTTTGCAACTGCTCAAGCCTTCGAGTATTGAAATGGAATTACGTGGAGACATCATATGCTATGAAGACAGTATTCAGTGCACAATTGGTCCTACTTATCTACAAATGTTAAATGATGAGATCGAACAATGAAGTACTATTGCAGCTGAAATAGGTAGAGAAAGTACTCAAGATAGTCAGGTCTGGTCCACTGAGTCAAGATCCACTGGGACAACCCATTATCCAAAAATGAAGCAGCAATAGCCATGAATGAGGATATTATTCAGTTGGAAAAATCAGAAGAACAACTAAATATTGAACAGAAAGAAATATTTCTTCAAGTCAAACAACATATACAACAAGGTTTGTTGCACAAAAAAAGAATGCCAATGTTCATCATTTAAACCTATTATAAAATACATCAGTAGTCAAGCTGGAACAGGAAAATGTTTCTTAAATAAAGTTTTGACCAGTTATAAATACAAAATGTGTCTTGTAACAACTCCTACTGGATTAGAGGACACAACATTAAAGGTATTACGTTACATTGGTTACTTATGCTACCAGTTGAACATGATAATAAATTGGAATATCAGAAGCTATCTGGAGAAGCTTGAAGAAAATGAAACTTTTGATCATTGATGAGGTGAGCATGGATTCAAACGTAATGCTTGCCTTTGCACATTTAAGAAGGCAACAGATTTTCAAAACAGATTACGATGTTCTGTTTGGAGGAAAACATTTAATTGTTATTCGGAGATCTACTACAACTTACTCCTGTAAAAGGACAACCTGTTTTTAAAACACTTGTCCATGAAGACACTAGGACATCTTTGGGAAGTATTTGGAAATGTGAATATTTGGTTACATTTTGAATTTAAAGAACTTGTTAAGAATATGCAACAAGCAAGTGATGAAAATTATGGAAATATTCCTCAAGATATAAGAATTGGTGTCTTGACAAAATATGGTAAAAACGCTTTAGAAAGTCAGCTACTAATGAACTTGTTTACTACTGGAAACACAGCAGCTGAAGTAATATACAACATGCTTGGAGAAAAGCAGACTATAGTTTGCCTAATGCCTACACTGCAAGAGTGTTCTATATTTAATCAACAACTTCTCAAACTGGAAAAGCAACAAATAGTGGAAATTCAAGCTATTGATCAAATTGAACACCAGGGATTGACTTTTTTCTTCTTACAGAGAAACTACAGGCTAAATTGGATTCTTTGGAGAAGTCTGTAACTAAAACTGCAGGCTCTGAAAAGACTTTACATGTATGTATAAACGGTTGGGCAATTTTACGGCGTAATTTGAATGTAGAAGAATGTTTAGTAAATAAAGCAATGGGAAAAGTTGTAGATTTTGTAAAATTTCAGAATTAAGATTGAATAGTATTTCTGATTATAAAATTTGATCAGATTAAATAGGTAAGAAAGATTGGGTGTTGTATTGTACGTTTTTTGCTTGTTAAAGATTTGCATGTTCGTAGACAAGAGTTTCTCTGTCTTTAGCATATGCAGTAACTATTCGTGAATCTCAAGTTATTTGTATAGACACTGCTATTGTAAATATTGGAAGTACAGTGTTCAAAGAGGGAATGGCATCAGTTGCATTGTCTCGAGTAAGAACATTGTCTTGTTTGTTCTTTATTAGATTTTATTGACAAAACGTTTAGTGCTGATGCAAATTGTGCAAGAGAGTACAATCGTTTAAGAAGACTTTATATTCCTGATTTAGGTGAATATCCCATATATGAGAAACAAATAGTATGTCCAAAATGGAAGTTTGTGAAAGATGCAATTGAGGTTAAAAAAAGAAAACAGATGAATAGAAACTTGAAGGCGTGAAGAAAAAGAAAATAGAAACTGTTGATGACATTGTAGGATACCAGTTAAAAAATAGTTCAGGTATCAACTGTTATGCTAATATGATTCTGAATGTTGTGTTTTATCTACCAGATCTCCATCATGAAATCATGGGAAATCGTAAAAAAAGATTCTGTTCTTTACTACATCATGTATTTCAACAGTTGGTAACTGACAGAAGTAAAATCCATACTGCTTCTGGCCTTCAGCATCTTTTGGATATATGTCCTGGTTCTTTGACATTTACTCTTAATATACAACAAGATGCACAAGAATTTCTAATCTTTATGCTTGGAGTATTAGAACATGAAGGAATACAGATTGAAAACTTATTTAGACTAAGTTACAGATGGAATCGTAAATGTGAAGATTGTTCATTTACTTCTACCAATGAAATATTAACAGAACGATTCATATACTTGATAATACCTGACTGCAAATCAGTACCTTTTAAAAAATTGATAAAAACAGCCAATCAGGATATGCGTTGTTCACATTGTAGATCAGAGATGCTGCCTACATTACATATATAGAAAGATTTGGAAAATATCTAATTTTAGTGCTACAACCTTGTAGAGCAAATGGAAGAAAATTGGAAACCAACATTTTAATTTTGAATGCAAGTCAAATATCTATTTCAGGAAGAACTTTTATAGCAGTGGCTAATATTTCCATGATGCACCTACTACAACATCTGGACACTATACTGTGTATTTAAAGTGTAATAAAGGATGGACATATTGCAATGATGCCCACTTGGAATTCAAACCTAGAGTGCCTTATGAATTACTAAATTCATATTTGTTATTTTTGAAGCCAAAGCTTTGAGTACATCATTCAGCCTATTGGGAAGATGTGAACAGAAAGTAGACAGGAGGGCAAAGTATTAGTATTTCTAATTAGTGTTTGGAATGTTATTTGCGATAATTGATATTGCATTTGGAAAATTGTGTTTAAAAAGAAATAGTTTATACATTTGTTGTCTATATTGTACCAGATGTAAATGAGAGTCTACATTTTGGCAAATGTTTTTGAGATAAATAATAAAGTTAAAGTAGATGAAGGAAGTAATGAACAAAGTGTAGATAGGAAAACGCATAGCTACATATATTGATGATGATGCTCTATGATGATTTTGTTTTCTTCAATCAATTTGATTGTTTTTTTCCCTGCTGTTCAATGATGATACTACATTGAAATCACTGTGTATGGTGAAGTTAAGTGGAATCTGAGAACAGCAGAAAAGGGAGACTGAAAATGGTATGTAATTCTAAATTTATGTTGTGTTCTTAAGAATATAATATTTTAATTTCTGTAATATATTTTCATTAAATAACTGTTTTTCTTCGTCTTTATAGTAGCAACTGTTGAAGTTTGAAAAGAGTTGTAATGTTGTGTATGACAATACTACTCTAAAATACATCTAATGAGAAATGTATAAAACTTGAAAGTTAAGAATATATAATATAATATGCATGATAACGTGATTTTATCTTAAAAGTTTAATTATGTGTTATTTGTTTTTAATATAAATAATGTTGGTCCTATTTTAAAAGTATCCTCATGTTGCTCATGGAATCAGCCAGGCAGTCATTCTTTCATTTGGACACTCACTACCCATGCACTCATCCATTCCCTCCGGCACTACCCATGCACTCATTCAATAACCCAGGCATTAACCTTGCACTCATCCATTCTCTCAAGCACTACCCATGTACTCGTGCAATGTCCCAGGCATTACCCGTGCACTCATTCTTTCATACAGGCACTTATGATACATTCATCCAATCACCCAGGCACTACCCCTGCTCTCATGCAATCACCCAGGCACTACCTGTGTGCTCCTGCAATCACTCAGACACTACTTTTGTACTCAACCATTCACTCGGGCACTCCCCATGCACTCATACAATCATGCAGGGCAGTAGTGGCTCCTCAAGGGAGTGCTGTGGGGCAGTACGGTGGGGCAGGGGTGGGGCAATGGTAAGGGGTAGTAAACTACAGCATACGGCTGAACGGAGGTATTTAAATAAATAAATAAATACAATGAATTACATTGCGCATGCTGCAACGCCATGGCGTTGCACTATGCACAATGTAATTAATTTTAATTATTTCTTTACTTATGCCCATTCAGCCATATGCTGAAGTTTACTACCCGCCACCCTGCCCCTCCCCCGCCCTGCCACACGACCCTGCAGCACTCCCGCAAGGGGCCACTACTGACGCAGGCACGACCCACACACTCATGCAATCACCCGGGCACTACACATGTACTCATGCAATCACTCAGGCACTACTCTTGCACTCAACCATTCACTCAGGCACAACACACGTACTCATCCATTCACTCAGGCACTACCCACGCACTCATGCCATGACCCCAGCATTACCATTTGCACCCATACTTCTACTCAGGCAATCCCCATGCACTGATCTATGCACCCAGACATTACCCTTGCACTTATAAAGTCATTTAGGCACTGCCTATGCACTCATCCAATCACCCAAGCAGTACCTCTGCACTTATGCAATCATCCAGGCACTGCCCATGCACTCGTGCAATCACCCAAGCAGTACCTCTGCACTTATGCAATCATCCAGGCACTGCCCATGCACTCATGCAATCACCCAGGCACACTTTTGCACTCAACCATTTCCTCAGGCACTACCCATGTACTCATCCATTCACTCAGGCACTACCTATGTACTCATCCAATTACCCAGGCACTACCTATACTCTCATCCAGTCACACAGGCACTACCCCTACAGTCATGCAATCACCCAGGCACTACCCATGCAGTCATGCAATCACTTAGGCACTACTCTTGCACTCAACCATTCACTCAGGCATTGCCCATGCACTCATCCAATCACTCAGACACTACCCCTGCACTCATGCAATCACCCTGGCACTACCCTTACACTCATGCAATCCCTTAGGCACTACTCTTGCACTCAACAATTCACTCATGCACTACCCATGCACTCATCCATTCCCTGTTGGACTACATGTGCACTCATCCAATGACCCATGCATTAGCCTTGCACTCATAATTTCACTCAGGTACTCCCCATATACTCATACAATCACCTAGGCACTACCCCTACACTCATGCAATTACCCAGGCACTACCCATGCACTCATGCAATCACTCAGGTATTGCTCTTGCACTCAATGATTCACTCAGGCACTACCCATGCACTCATCCAATGACTCATGCATTACTCTTGCAGTCATCCTTTTATTCAGGCACTACCCATACACTGATATAAGTAACCAGACATTACCCTTGCACTTTTAAAGTCACTCAGGCAACACCCCTGCACTCATGCAATCACCCAGGCACGACCCATGTACCTATGTAATCATTCAGGTATTACTCTTGCACTCAACCATTCACTCAGACACTACCCATGCACTTATCCATTCACACAGGCGCTCCTATACACTCATCCAGTGACTCAGACATTACTATTGCACCCATCCTTCAACTGAGGCACTACCCATACACTCATCCAATCACCCAGGCACTACCCATGCACTCATGCAATCACCTAGGCACTACTCTTGCCCTAAACCATTCACTCAGGCACTATCCTGTGAGTTTGCACTTGTGTGAGCTGTACCATTGTGGTTGTTTGTCTCTGTAACTTTTTAAAAAATTGATATTTGCTGCTAGCACCTTGTTTTTATTGGAAAGCTGACTGAAAAGCTGCCTTCACATTTCTTACTTGCGCCGCACGCCTCCCCTCCGACCCCGGTCCACCGCAGCTGAGGCTGATTGAGTGGAGGGCTGACCGGGCAGAGCGAGACACACCCCCTGACACCGCCTTCCTGGTATATCCTATGAATAAGCCAAGACCGCGCAGCGGATGCGTGCAGCGGGCGCGCCAGTGGCGCGCCAAAGGCAAGCCCGTCTGCCCCCGTCCGCGCTGGGACCGGGCCCAGGGCCATAACCCCTGCTAAAAAGGACTACGACATGGGGAGGGTGAGATTCTCCACAGAGGAGTTAATTTCCTTAAGACCCAAACAAGCAACGAATAGCAGTAGGAATCAACAGTTGCACTACCCTAAAATATACACGACAGTCAAAGCAAAACCTTATTTGCCATAGTTGCCCATCTCTTAGGTCCACTGCTAGCGAACCCTAATTATTCAGAGAAAATAGAGAACAGAGAGGCAACAATATAGAATACAGTGCATGAATCAAGTTGTTTTCCAAAAGGTGTTCATATATGTTCACAAAAAGAGTAGCGGTCCTTCAAGTTATTCTTCATATATTTTTATTGCAGTCTTCAAACAATATCTTGACAGAAATGACAGCCAACGCATTTCGCCCAGATTGGGCTTCCTCAGGGCAAAAATGTATTTGAACGCGAACGGCACTACAGTGCAATGCCACATGGATGGCGGACCGGATTCTTTGGTGCCGAATTAAAGCTGTTTATAAGTAGTGAGGTCCACATACTTTCTATTTAAAAATGGATGCCAGTATGCATTGAACAAGAACACGGTTCTGACGCAGAAATGCACTTTCAAATACATTTTCCTCCAATATGTATGGTGGTCAGGTCTCAGTGAGTAATGCACTAATTTCCGGGTGGACACTATGATAGGTGTCCCTGGATGTGACAAGTTATAATGCAGAGCGCAATGAAGCCATCCAGCACCCGGTTCTATTTCTTCGTTAGTGTCGGTCTTGCTAAGAAACCACGCGAAAAACCCAGACTCCGCTGTCGTCCGCTTACTCCTCTACTAGAAACTAAAAACTGCGCAAAGTGTCAGCTCAAGTTGGAATTTACACACTGTAGCAGTATGGTGCTACGATCTCTGCCTGCTATACCGGAAAATAAATCGTTTAGAGCTGGACTCATCAACGCTCGATCTTTAGTTAAACATAACTCCGAAACGGCAGACCTTAATGATGCTAAAAGATTAGACCTACTTTTCATTACCGAAACTTGGGCAGACGAAGCCTCTGATGCGGACTTGTTATTGGCAATCCCCGAAGGATACACAATAATCAGAGCAGATAGGAAAAAGAAACGGGGGGGATCTTAGCTTTCATTGCCAGACATGGACTACAGATGAAGAGCTGCGACCTAGGCAGCACCCCAGGCTGTGAAACTCTGTCTTTTCATGTCAAATTAACACAGAACTATACCTTCAACGGCCTTTTGGTTTACAGACCACCCAAAACCAAAACCAACTTGACACTTTCACTAAACTCCTTTTTAGAATCCAGCGTGCAATACCCTGACTTTTCCATCTTGGGGGATTTTAATCTCCATCTTGAAAATAAGGACAATACAGGGACAGCAGTGCTGACCGATACACTGACTAATCTGGCCTTAGAACAGTTAGTGAATAAGGACACCCACAAAGAAGGGCACACTCTTGATGGAATCTTTTCCTCTAACAAAAACATTAAAGTAATTGATTGTCTCCCCGTTCCTTGGTCAGATCATAAAGTTATAATTTTTTCATTGAATTTGGATAATACAAAAGGGATATTGGCCCCCCATCTACATGATACGCCCATTTCAAACCTAGATTGGTCTAGGATAGACACACATAAACTACAAGAACACCTTGCATCCCATGTACCCACACTAGCTCTGGAAAGTAATATGGCCACTGACCAAATATCTAAATGGATAACAGCGGCCATAAAAACAGCAGTACCATTAAAAAAGGCGACCTTTAGAAAAAAACAGCCATCCCAACCTTGGTTTTCCGAACATCTTAGAGCTCAGAAGCGAATATGCAGAAAACTTGAAAGGGAATGGAAAATTAGCTATGACTCAGACAGTAAAATCAAATATTAAACCTCCATGTATATATATAAAAAAGTGATCTTCACAGCTAAAAGCCATTACTTTATTCAGAAAATAGAGGAGGCAAAAAAATCTAGTCAAGAACTTTTTTCCACCGTAAGAAAACTATCCAAAGTAAATACTAACATTAACATGCCAGTCAGCATGGCTTTTTGCAATACTCTGGGTCAATTCTTCATTGACAAAGTGACCTTGGAAGACGAATCCTTCAAATCGGCCAAACCACAATCCCCCGCCCTAGAAAAAATTGACCAAATTAAGGAATTAGGTCCCAGCATAGTATCTATACCATCATTCAAATTTTTCCTCCTAGAGCTGGAACAGGTCTACCAGATAGTTATGGCAACTAAATCAGGGGCATTTTTAGACCCATGCCCACCGAAAATTTTTCATCTCTTTCCGGAGCTGCTCAGTGAGCAAATGGTTAGGCTTATGGGCTCGATCCAGCCCTCTGGAAATCAACATCAGTCTTACCCCTTCTAAAAAAAACTAACCTGGATCCAGAAGAACCTGGAAATTACAGGCCAATAGCTAGGATTCCCTTTGGTGCCACAGAAAATACTAAATATACAGCTAGCCCAATTTATTGCTGAAGCGGTTATCCTTGACCCCTCACAGTATGGGGCACGGCACCGAAACAGTCTGGCTGATGGCGGTGGAACAACTCAGGAGTGTACTGGATGCCGGGGGAAGGCCGCCCTGATGCTACTGGATCTCTCGGCGGCCTTCGATACGGTGAACCATGGTACACTCCTGGACCGACTAGCAACAGCAGGAGTCCATCGAGATGCAAGAAAACTCCTGGATAATAGAACATTCGCAGTGGAATTAGGAGAGATAAAATCTAAACCCTTTAACTCCCCATGTGGGGTACCGCAGGGGTCATCGTTGAATCCAACTCTTTTTAATGTGTATGTAGCACCGCTAGCTGGAATCATTAGGGCATGTGGTTTCCTTCCTGTGTCATATACAGACGACACACAAATTGTGGTAATAATCAAAGATGACACCTCAGACACTGCAGATAAGTTAAAAAATTGCATGAAGCAGGTTAGGCTGTGGATTGAGCAAATTTGCCTAAAACTGAATGGGGACAAAAGCGAAGTCATGTTATTACGAATAAATACAGGAATCTGGTCCCCAGATTGGTGGCCTGTTGATCTGGGTAACTGTCCATCTCCGGTGTCAAAAATCTAGACATCTTGTTAGACAACAGACTCACTTTCGATGCCCAAACCAACAAATTAGTATCCACGATGTGGTTTATTCTAAAAATGATCAGGAAATTAGTGCCGTACATCCCTATGGATTCCCGTAAAACTGTGGTGACCACCTTAGCTCTGTCAAGACTTGACTACGGGAACGCGCTATATGCCGGGATGCAGGCCCAACACCTGACCAAATGACAACGCCTGCAGAATTCGGCAGCAAGGTTAATATTAAATATCCCGAGATCAGAACATATATCGCACCATCTGGACACTCTACACTGGCTCCCCTTGGCAAAGCAAATCAAGTTTAAATCATTGTGTCTAACATATAAGGCGCTCCATGGTTTGGGATCCTTGTTCCTTAGGACCCATCTCAAGCCATATGTTCCCAAAAGAGAACTACGGTCCTGCCAGGCAAAACTGATACAGGTTCCTAGGCTCAAACAAGCTAGATGGGGGGGGGGGGTAGAAGCTTCCTACTGCATGCAGCTAAAGATTGGAATCGACTCCCCCTCGCTATCAAGAACAGTACCTCTCTGATGTCATTTTGGAAATCAGTAAAAACATGGCTGTTCAGCCCTCGATAAATCTGCTCTCACCGGCTGTTCAGGATACCATGTCTTTTTCTGCAGCGCCAAGACGCCTAAGGGCAAATGCACGCTTTACAACACCACAAATCAAATCAAAATCAAAATCCATTCCCTCAAGGACCACCCATGCACTCATCCAATGGCCCAGGCATTAGCCTTGCACTCATACGTTTACTCAGGTACTTCCCATGCAGTCATACAATCAACCAGGCACTACCCCTACACTCATTCAATCACCCAGAAACTACAGATGTTCTCATACAATCATTTGGGCACTACTCTTGCACTCAATTATTCACTCAAACAGTAACCATGCTCTCGTCCATTCCCTCAAGGACTACCCATGCACTCATCCAATGACCCAGGCATTAGCCTTGCACTCATACTTTCACTCAGGTACTTCTCGTGCACTCATACAATCACCAAAGCAAAAGCCCTGCACTCATGCAATCACTCAGGTACTACCATGTACTTATGTAATCATTCAGGCACTATACATAGAGTCATCCAATTAGCCAGGGATTACTAAAGCTCCCAGTCATTACCCTTGCACTCATAAAGTAACTCAGGCACTGTCCATGCACTCATCCAATCACCCAGGCAGCACCCGTGCACTTATGCAATCACCCAGGCACTGCTGATACACTCATGCAATCACTCAGACACTACTCTTGCACTCAACCATTTACTCAGGCACTACCCATGCACTCATCTATCCACTCAGACACTACCTATGCACTCATCCAATGACTCATGCATTACCTTTGCACCCATTCTTCCACTCAAGCACTACCCATATACTCATCCAATGACCCAGGCACTACACCGGCACTCATGCAATCACTAAGGTACTACCCATGCACTCATGCAATTACCCAGGCACTACCCATGATGACATGCAATCACCGAGACACTACTCTTGCACTCAACCATTCACTTAGGCACTACCCGTGCACTCAACCATTGCCTCAAGGACTACATATGCTCTCATCCAATGGCTCAGATATTAGCCTTGCACTCATACTTTCACTCAGGTAGTTACATGCACTCATACAATCATGCAGGCACTACCCTTGCACTCATCTATTCACTCTGATACTACTTATACACTCATCTAATGACCCATGTCTGGTTCTGTTCCCCTCTCTTGGAAAAAAGGGGTGGTTAAACCTCTCATGAAAAAGGCAAACAAACCCCCCTCCGATCTAACCAACCTCCGGCCCATCACCTTATTACCTGCACTAGGCAAAATAACTGAACAGTTAGTCCACAAGGAGCTCAAGTCCTTTCTTGACACTCACAACCTCCTTCACCCCCAACAATCCGGTTTCCGGTCTAAACATTCTACCGAAACCGCCTTGATCGAGCTGACCGATACCATTAAAACCCTCCAAGATCAAAGGAAGAAGGCCATCCTAATCCTTCTTGACCTCACGGCAGCATTCGATACCATTTCTCACTCCATTCTGCTTAACAGACTCAAGGACATCGGCGTTACAAACTCGGCCCTAGCCTGGATTAGTTCTTTCCTCTGCAACAGGTCTCAAACTGTCACACTGGGCCCCTTCCATTCAAAAGAAAAAATGGTATCCTGTGGAGTTCCTCAGGGCTCCATTCTGAGTCCCCTCCTTTTTAATATATATCTCATCCCTCTGCTTACCCTCATAGAATCGTTCGGCATAACCGTCACGTCTTATGCCGACGATACCCAGCTTGTCATCCCTATCGACGACAATTCAAACACGGCCGAACTCAATCTTAAGCACTGTCTCACAGCGGTCTTTCAATGGATGGACGCCAACCACCTCCGCTGCAACTCGAATAAAACCGAGATCCTGCCCATTGGTAAGAACGCTTCTTTTTGCCCCGCCCTGTGGTGGCCTGATAATTCCGCTGCCCCACCTCAGACAGTTTCATCAGCCAGAAACCTCGGAGTTATTTTTGATTCCGATCTCTCTTTTGATACCCACGCCACGACCGTAGCAGGTAAATGCTTCGGCATCATAAAGTCCCTGAGAAAGTTCTTTGACTTCCTCCCGCTCGACTCCAGAAAGACCATCGCGGTAGCCCTCATACTTTCTCGAGTGGACTACTGTAACGGCCTCCTGGCAGGGACCAAAAAGTCCACCCGACTGAAACTTCAAGGCGTCCTACACACTGCTGCGCGCCTTGTCCTTAAACTCCCACGCAAATCCTCAATCTCCTCTGCTCTTAAATCCTTACATTGGCTCCCCTTGCATAAGAGAATACTCTTTAAAATTCTCATTGTAGCTTTCCGAGCCTTCAACAAATCCGGTCCAGCATATTTGTCAAGCCGTTTCCCCCACTACACACCGGGCCGCTCTCTCAGATCCTCGCAAGAAAACCTCATGACCCCCTCCAAATTCAATCTGAAGTCTAAAGGCGGTAAAACACTTAGCTCCCTGGCTATCAGAGCCTGGAACAGCATGCCAAGGCATCTCAGACTTCAGACGCTTGAAAAGCCGTTTAGGAAACATCTCAAAACGTGGATTTTTAATCTTTCTGATGACTGGACCAAAGCAGCCATCTAGCCCCCCACTATCTTCTTTGTGATTCGGTCATTGGTTTGTCAGCGCCATGATGCTCCTTCCGGAGCGAACGTTTGCGCTCTATAAATACCTATCCAATATCCAATATCCAATGTATTACCTTTGAACCCATCCTTCCACTCAAGCACTACCCATACACTCATCCAATCACCCAGACACTATCCCTGCACTCATGCAATCATGCGAGCACTACCGCTGCACTCATGCAATCACCCAGGCACTACTCATGCAGTCATGCAATCATTCAGGCACTAATCTTGCACTTTACCATACACTCAGGCAATACCTATGCACTCATCCATTCACTCAGGTACTACCCATGTACTCATCCAATGACAAAGGCATAACACATGCAGGTATCCTTTCACTCAGGCACTACCCATGCACGCATCCAATGACCCAGGCATTATCAATGCAGTCTTGCAATCACCCAGGCACTACTCTCGCACTCAACCATTCACTCAGGCACTACCCATGCACTCATCTATTCACTCAGGCATTATCCATGCACTCATCCATTCACCCAGGTACTACCCATGTACTCATCCAATCACCCAGGCAGTACCCCTGGACTTATACAGTCACTCAGGTACTACCCCTGTACAATCAGTCATGCACTCAACCATTGTCTCAAACTCTACTCATTTACTCTTCCAATTCACTCAGACACTACATACACACTCAAACATTTACACAGACTCTATATATTGACTCGTGTATTCATACAACATATAGCTTTATTTTTAAACCAGAATAGTTAGTTTCGTAAGAACATTTTTTTTTGTTCTTTTTTTAAAACTATTTTATATTTTGTGTGTGTTTTTTAAAACTATTTTACAGTTCTTTTGGTGTTTTTTACATTTTTTTAATTAAAATGTTAACTGAAATCTAGCACAAAGCACAGTGCCTAACTGCAGGAACAAAAGAAAATGTACAATGATGATTATTTATTCACTATGAGCGTAAAATCCGTTCCGCTCGCGGAACTTGCGGATTTTCAGCAAATTCGCAATCCGCGCAGCGTATTTTTTTCCTTGGTCGCGCTTGACAAATACAATATTGCGGCTCGCGGCGTTCACTTACCGTCATTCAGCGTTTGAAGAGTTGTTTTTCTCCATGTTTGTGTGTGCTGCGCCATTTTGGATATTGCTGCGTGATCCCGGGGGAGTTTGTCGACCGCGATTACCTTATCGCGGCTCGCCACCTTGCACAGCGAGGGTTTGTCATTGCGAGTACGTCATAAAGGCTTGTGATCACGTATTGCGGGAGTAAACAATTGCGAACTCATAGATGCGGCGGGCAGCAACAATCTCGCACTCGCGAAATTGCAAAATTTGCAATTCTTCACCAGAAATCCACCAGCAGACAGCACAAACATTCTGAAAATGATGATTTTTTATCTGAATAACTCCTCAGGTTGACATTTGCCTGCACTTTTTTTTGCAAGGAGTCCATTTGGGGGGGGGGGGGGAATGGGAGGAAGGACGTGCCCCCCCAGTCTCCAACTTCCTGTTCCTGTCCAGCTGGCTCCTCCCAGTGCTTTGTTCATGTCCTGGTTACTTTGATTTGGATCTTGACCTGGAAGGATTACTTTTTGTGGATGCTGCTGGATATTTGGATTTGAGGCCTTTTTGACTTTCTTTGGATCACTTTTGGATTAGAAATTTCACACGTAAATTGATGTTGTTTGTTTGGGGGCATGGATGGCATTGGATTGGGGTGATTTTTGTGTGTTTGTCGATTTTTTGGCTGTTGTTGGGGCCTTTTGCCCAGGGGTACTCAGTGGTGCATGGACTGAGTATTTCTGTGGGGTCTCTTCAATGTAAACATCATGGAGGGCATGGATGTCATTGGAGTGTGGTGATTTTTGTGTGTTTGTCGATTTTTTGGCTGTTGTTGGGGCCTTTTGCCCAGGGGTACTCAGTGGTGCATGGACTGAGTATTTCTGTGGGGTCTCTTTAATGTAAACATCATGGAGGACATGGATGGCATTGGATTGTGGTGATTTTTGTGTGTTTTTCGTTATTTTGGTTGTTGTTGGGGCCTGTCCATGTGGGTGGGGGCCATTTTGAGGCCTGGTCCAGGCAGGGCCTGGCCATGTGGGTGGGGTCTAGGGGCCATTTTGAAGCCAGGCAGTGTGCTTTGTTGTGCCATAGGCCTGCACCCAGTCTGCCATGCTTTCATCCATTATGCCCAGGGGTACTCAGTGGTGCATGGACCGAGTCTTTCTGTGGGGTGTCTTGAATTTCAACATGATTGAGGGCATGGATGGCATTGGATTCTGGTGATTTTTGTGTGTTTTTCGATTTTTTGGCTGTTGTTGGGGCCTTTTGCCCAGGGGTACTCAGTGGTGCATGGAATGAGTCTTTCTGTGGGGTCTCTTTAATGTAAACATCATGAAGGGCATGGATGGCATTGGATTGTGGTGATTTTTGTATGTTTTTCGATTTTTTGGCTGTTGTTGGGGCCTTTTGCCCAGGGGTACTCAGTGCTGCATGGACTGAGTCTTTCTGTGGGGTCTCTTTAATGTAAGCATCATGGAGGGCATGGATGGCATTGGATTGTGGTGATTTTTGTGTGTTTTTCGATTTTTTGGCTGTTGTTGGGGCCTGTCCATGTGGGTGGGGGCCATTTTGAGGCCTTGGTCAGGCAGGGCCTGGCCATGTGGGTGGGGGTCTAGGGGCCATTTTGAAGCCAGGCAGTGTGCTTTGTTGTGCCATAGGCCTGCACCGAGTCTGCCATGCTTTCACCCATTATGCCCAGGGGTACTCAGTGGTGTATGGACGCAGTCTTTCTGTCGGGTGTCTTGAATTTCAACATGATTGAGGGCATGGATGGCATTGGATTGTGGTGATTTTTGTGTGTTTTTCGATTTTTTGGGCTGTTGTTGGGGCCTTTTGCCCAGGGGTACTCAGTGGTGCATGGACTGAGTCTTTCTGTGGGGTCTCTTGAATGTAAACATCATGGAGGGCATGGATGGCATTGGATTGTGGTGATTTGTATGTGTTTTTAGGTCTCGCCTGTCGATGCGCATGCGCATCGAGCAAGCGAGACTATAGGGGCTCATCCACTCTTTATCTAACTGCAAGGAATCGTGGCGATTCCTTGCAGTGCCCGTGACTTTTAAGGTCAATGCGCATGCGCATTAAGCTTATGCGCATGCGCATTGACCTTAAAAGTCATGGGCGCGTGCACGTCCGTGTTTGTTTACCCTTGCCTACTCTCTCTCTCCCCTCTCCGCCCCCTCCCCGCTCCGCCCCCTCCCCTTCCCTCCGTGTCGCATTTCTCCTCTCCCCTCTCCGCCCCCTCCCCTGCCCGCCGTGTCTCCGATCCTTTCGCTCTCCTCCCCCCTCCCCTCTCTTCCCTCCGGCTTCTTTTTTTTTTTTTTTTACTCGCACCTCTCCCCTCTCCGCCCCCGTTCCACCCCTACTCTCCTCCCCCCTCCTCCTCTCCTCCCGCCGTGCCTCCCCTACTCTCCTCCCCCCTCCTCCTCTCCTCCCCTGCCTGCCTGCCGCTACCGGACGACAACAAACCACAATTTCTAATGTCCATCTCCCTGCTCGGTTGTTTCACCCAGCCCCCTGCTTCAGCCATCTTCTGCGCCCTCACTTACGTGCGCCGTCTCCATCCCCTCCCACCCCCCTGCCCGTCGATCTATTTGGTATGTGTATAGTCGCACTGTGATTTATATTTCTTTTTTCTACTTCACGTTCTGAGCGAGGTTTTGAACCTTTTACTCAGTGAGTCACTATGATTACATCACTGTCACGGCATTATGAGGCGAATTTTGACCACCAGAAAATAGTTAAGCAGAACCCAGTTTAACAGTCATTTTTTTTACTCGCACCTCTCCCCTCTCCGCCCCCGTTCCACCCCTACTCTCCTCCCCCCTCCTCCTCTCCTCCCGCCGTGCCTCCCCTACTCTCCTCCCCCCTCCTCCTCTCCTCCCCTGCCTGCCTGCCGCTACCGGACGACAACAAACCACAATTTCTAATGTCCATCTCCCTGCTCGGTTGTTTCACCCAGCCCCCTGCTTCAGCCATCTTCTGCGCCCTCACTTACGTGCGCCGTCTCCATCCCCTCCCACCCCCCTGCCCGTCGATCTATTTGGTATGTGTATAGTCGCACTGTGATTTATATTTCTTTTTTCTACTTCACGTTCTGAGCGAGGTTTTGAACCTTTTACTCAGTGAGTCACTATGATTACATCACTGTCACGGCATTATGAGGCGAATTTTGACCACCAGAAAATAGTTAAGCAGAACCCAGTTTAACAGTCACTTAAAATATTTAGTCACTTAGAGATAATTTGTGACTTATATATTTGTTAGCTTCTAAAAAAGACGGGCGTTTTTTGTAAATCTAGAAGAAACGCACTTCGAATTGCTGATTATCTGTTTTACTGTCTAGGTCCCTGATTGCAGTGTAAAGTGGTAAGGTTCTGTCTAATTGTATATCAGAATCGTTGTTATTTAAAAAGGCTTTCACGGCCGGCCGGCCATGCTTTCAGTTTCACGACCGGCCGGCCGTGTCAATTACATTTCTCTCCCCGCTCCGCCCCCTGCTGCGGCCGTGTCGCACTTCTCCTCCCCCCCCCCTCCCCACAGCAATGCCCTCCGTCTTGTTTTCCTTACCTCCTGGCCTGCCTGGCCTGCACCATCTTTGCGGCGACAAACAGATGTACTGTTTGCATGTTTGAGCCACATAGATCCGTGAACTTATTTCTACTTCACGTTCTGAGCGAGGTTTTGAACCTTTTACTCAGTGAGTCACTATGATTACATCACTGTCACGGCATTATGAGGCGAATTTTGACCACCAGAAAATAGTTAAGCAGAACCCAGTTTAACAGTCACTTAAAATATTTAGTCACTTAGAGATAATTTGTGACTTATATATTTGTTAGCTTCTAAAAAAGACGGGCGTTTTTTGTAAATCTAGAAGAAACGCACTTCGAATTGCTGATTATCTGTTTTACTGTCTAGGTCCCTGATTGCAGTGTAAAGTGGTAAGGTTCTGTCTAATTGTATATCAGAATCGTTGTTATTTAAATGTATGGTTAAGAAATTCCACCCTCAACCCCTCACCCTCAATCCCTCACCCACACTCACCCACACTCACCTTCACCCTCACTCACCTTCAACCCCTCACCCTCACTCACCCCCACTCACCCTCATTCACCCACACTCACCCACACTCACCCACACTCACCCACACTCACCCACACTCACCCACACTCACCCACACACACTCACCCTCACTCACCCACACTCACCCTCACTCACCCACACTCACCCTCACTCACCCACACTCACCTTCACCCTCACTCACCTTCAACCCCTCACCCTCACTCACCCCCACTCACCCTCATTCACCCTCAACCCCTCACCCTCACTCACCCTCAACCCCTCACCCTCACTCGCCCTCAACCCCTCACCCTCAATCCCTCACCCTCACCCACACTCACCCCCACTCACACTCAACCCCACTCACCCACACTCACACTCACTCACACTCACCCTCACTCACCCTCACTCACCCTCACCCTCATGCTAAAGATTTACAAAAAAAACCATTAACAATTCTAAAAGCACTAACTCTAATGCTGCGAGACCTATTGCATTTCTAATGCTTGTTTGATTTTTTGGCTGTTGTTGGGGCCTGTCCATGTGGGTGGGGGCCATTTTGAGGCCTGGTCCAGGCAGGGCCTGGCCATGTGGGTGGGGGTCTAGGGCCAATTTGAAGCCAGGCAGTGTGCTTTGTTGTGCCATAGGCCTGCACCCAGTCTGCCAAGCTTTCCTCCATTATGCCCAGGGGTACCCAGTGGTGCATGGACCGAGTCTTTCTGTGGGGTGTCTTGAATGTAAACATCATTGAGGGCATGGATGGCATTGGATTGTGGTGATTTGTATGTGTTATTCGATTTTTTGTGGTGTTGATGGGGCATGGCCATATGGAAGGGGGCCATTTTGAGGACTGGTACAGGCAGGGCCTGGCCATGTGGTGGGGGTCAAGGGGCCATTTTGAAGCCAGGCAGTGTGCTAAGTTGTGCCATAGGCCTGCACCCAGCCTGCCATGCTTTCATCCATTATGTCCAGGGGTACTCAGTGGTGCATGGACCGAGTCTTTCTGTGGGGTGTCTTGAATTTCAACATGATTGAGGGCATGGATGACACTGGATTGTGGTGATTTTTGTGTGTTTTTTGATGTTTTGGCTGTTGTTGGGGCCTTTTGCCCAGGGGTACTCAGTGGTGCATGGACTGAGTCTTTCTGTGGGGTCTCTTGAATGTAAACATCATGGAGGGCATGGATTGCATTGGATTGTGGTGATTTTTGTGTGTTTTTCGATTTTTTGGCTGTTGTTGGGGCCTTTTGCCCAGGGGTACTCAGTGGCGCATGGACTGAGTCTTTCTGTGGGGTCTCTTTAATGTAAACATCATGGAGGGCATGGATGTCATTGGATTGTGGTGATTTGTGTGTGTTTTTCGATTTTTTGGCTGTTGTTGGGGCCTGTCCATGTGGGTGGGGGCCATTTTTAGGCCTGGTCAAGGCAGGGCCTGGCCATGTGGGTGGGGGTCTAGGGGCCATTTTGAAGCCAGGCAGTGATCTTTGTTGTGCCATAGGCCTGCACCCAGTCTGTCATGCTTTCATCCATTATGCCCAGGGGTACTCAGTGGTGCATGGACCGAGTCTTTCTGTGGGGTGTCTTGAATGTAAACATCATTGAGGGCATGGATGGCATTGGATTGTGGTGATTTGTATGTGTTTTTCGATTTTTTGGGGTGTTGATGGGGCATGGCCATATGGGTGGGGGCCATTTTGAGGACTGGTACAGGCAGGGCCTGGCCATGTGGTGGGGGTCAAGGGGCCATTTTGAAGCCAGGCAGTGTGCTTAGTTGCGCTATAGGCTGCACCCAGTCTGCCATGCTTTCATCCATTATGCCCAGGGGTACTCAGTGGTGCATGGACCGAGTCTTTCTGTGGGGTGTCTTGAATTTCAACATGATTGAGGGCATGGATGGCACTGGATTGTGGTGATTTTTGTGTGTTTTTCGATTTTTTGGATGTTGTTGGGGCCTTTTGCCCAGGGGTACTCAGTGGTGCATGGACTGTGTCTTTCTATGGGGTCTCTTGAATGTAAACATCATGGAGGGCATGGATGGCATTGGGTTGTGGTGATTTTTGTGTGTTTTTGAATTTTCTGGCTGTTGTTGGGGCCTGTCCATGTGGGTGGGGGCCATTTTGAGGCCTGGTCCAGGCAGGGCCTGGCCATGTGGGTGGGGGTCTAGGGGCCATTTTGAAGCCAGGCAGTGTGCTTTGTTGTGCCATAGGCCTGCACCCAGTCTGACATGCTTTCAGCCATTATGCCCAGGGGTACTCAGTGGTGCATGGACCCAGTTTTTCTGTCGGGTGTCTTGAATTTCAACATGATTGAGGGCATGGATGGCATTGGATTGTGGTGATTTTTGTGTGTTTTTCGATTTTTTTGGCTGTTGTTGGGGCCTTTTGCCCAGGGGTACTCAGTGGTGCATGGACTGAGTCTTTCTGTGGGGTCTCTTGAATGTAAACATCATGAAGGGCATGGATGGCATTGGATTGTGGTGATTTTTGTGTGTTTTATGATTTTTTGGCTGTTGTTGGGGCCTGTCCATGTGGAGGGGGGGGGGGCATTTTGAGGCCTAGTCCAGGCAGGGCCTGGCCATGTGGGTGGGGGTCTAGGAGCCATTTTGAAGCCAGGCGGTGTGCTTTTTTGTGCCATAGGCCTGCACTCAGTCTGCCATGCTTTCATCCATTATGCCCAAGGGTACTCAGTGGTCCATGGACCGAGTCTTTCTGTGGGGTGTCTTGAATGTAAACATCATTGAGGGCATGGATGGCATTGGATTGTGGTGATTTGTATGTGTTTTTCGATTTTTTGGGGTGTTGATGGGGCATGGCCATATGGGTGGGGGCCATTTTGAGGACTGGTACAGGCAGGTCCTGGCCATGTGGTGGGGGTCAAGGGGCCATTTTGAAGCCAGGCAATGTGCTTAGTTGTGCCATAGGCCTGCACCCAGTCTGCCATGCTTTCATCCATTATGCCCAGGGGTACTCAGTGGTGCATGGACCGAGTCTTTCTGTGGGGTGTCTTGAATTTCAACATGATTGAGGGCCTGGATGGCACTGGATTGTGGTGATTTTTGTGTGTTTTTCGATTTTTTGGCAGTTGTTGGGGCCTTTTTCCCAGGGCTACTCAGTGGTGCATGGACTGTGTCTTTCTGTGGGGTCTCTTGAATGTAAACATCATGGAGGGCATGGATGGCATTGGATTGTGGTGATTTTTGTGTGTTTTTTGATTTTTTGGCTGTTGTTGGGGCCTTTTGCCCAGGGGTACTCAGTGGTGCATGGACTGAGTCATTCTGTGGGGTCACTTTAATGTAAACATCATAGAGGGCATGGATGGCATTGGATTGTGGTGATTCTTGTGTGTTTTTCGATTTTTGGGCTGTTGTTGGGGCCTGTCCATGTGGGTGGGGGCCATTTTGAGGCCTGGTCCAGGCAGGGCTTGGCCATGTGGGTAGGGGTCTGGGGCCGTTTTGAAGCCAGGCAGTGTGCTTTGTTGTGCCATAGGCCTGCACCCAGTCTGGCATGCTTTCATCCATTATGCCCAGGGGTACTCAGTGGTGCATGGGCCTAGTCTTTCTGTGGTGTGTCTTGAATGTAAACATCATTGAGGGCATGGATGGCATTGGATTGTGGTGATTTTTATGTGTTTTTCGATTTTTTGGGGTCTTGATGGGGCTTGGCCATGTGGGAGGGGGCCATTTTGAGGACTGGTACAGGCAGGGCCTGGCCATGTGGTGGGGGTCAAGGAGCCATTTTGAAGTCAGGCAGTGTGCTTTGTGCCGTAGGCCTGCATCCAATGTGCCTTGCTTTCATCCATTATGCCCAGGGTTACTCAGTGGTGCATGGGCCTAGTCTTTCTGTGGGGTGTCTTGAATGTAAACATCATTAAGGGCATGGATTGCATTGGATTGTGGTGATTTTTATGTGTTTTTCGATTTTTTGGGGTGTTGTTGGGGCCTGTCCATGTGAGTGGGGGCCATTTTGAGGCCTGGTCCAGGCAGGGCCTGGCCATGTTGGTGGGGGTCTAGGGGCTATTTTGAAGCCAGGCAGTGTGCTTTGTTGTGCCAAAGGCCTGCACCCAGTCTGCCATGCTTTCATCCATTATGCCCAGGGGTACTCTGTCAGTGGTGCATTTTATTGGTCTTTCCATTTTGGGGGGTGGGTATAATAAAAATGCTTACTTGCAAACTATTAATTGAAGCGCTACATATGCAACATTTATTCAACTGATGTTCCTCTGGCTTCGTTTGCTTTTAGGTGCAGAAAGACGAATCATCATCCTCATCGTTCCTCATCAGTGCCAGGAACAAGTCCTGCTGTGGTGTGTGCAGCACAACGTCACGTGTGGCCACAGACAACTCTGCAACTTGTGCAACTGCGCCCTGCTGTTCTGACATCTGAAGAAGATGGCCCCAAAAAAAGTTGCCCGTAGCTCCTCTAGCAAGAAAAATGCCAGTAAGGAGCAGAAGAAGCAAGTTGCGCCACTTACCAAGGAGACTGGTGTGTCGACCGCCGCATTTTTTGGGGAAAAAAAGTATGCCTGCAGCAGCAGCGGGGTCTGCTGGGGACCAAGCTGGGAGCAGCACCTCCGCTCCATTGGGCTCAGTGCCACCACCACCACGCCAACTTAGGTCCAAGCCCTTGAGTGCTGCAGAGGCAGCCAGTATAGTTGTTCAATCACCATCGACCAGTGATGTTGGCTCATCGCAAGAAAGTAGCAGCTTCCCTCAATCAACACAGGTTGTTGTATCTCATCTGACAAGTGTTCAACAACCACAGCCACAACAACAACCACATGTGCAAGTACAAGCCCAAGTACATGTGGAAGGAGAGGCGGCGCAAGGAGAGGCGCAAGCAGAGGTGCATGGAGCGGCACAAGTACCCACAATAGTTGTTCCTCCCGAAGTAGAGGCACATCAGGAAATCGACATTCAAGCCGAGGTATCATTTGAGGAAGCCACTCCTCCTGATGATTCATTGTCTTCCAGATCCCCAGCAAGGAAAAGATCAAGAATGGTGTCTACATCTTCTTCAAGACCCCTTCCTTCTGATGATATGGATGAAAATTGGGAACCACCAGCGCCGTCTGAGAGTGAGACACACCATGATCTGACAAAGGTAGATAAGCGTAAAAGGAAGGTCCCCGAAAGTCTCATAGTTATGGAGTGTGATGATGACGCTGAACAAGAAGTGGCGTATACTCCTGCTGATGAAGACTCTCACGACGACAACGCAGTCATCTTAGACATCACTCCAGCCTCAGTGGGCATGCAGCAAACAGACATTTTTACCCTATCCCGAAATGCTGCTGAGCGTGATGTTGGCGACGTGTCAATGGGACCACCACCAATGCAGTTAACTAGTACACCACCACCTACAGCTTCCATATTTTCTCGCTAGAAGGGACCTCCATCCACCTCGATCTCCATTTCCTCAATTAGTGGTGCTGTAAGTGTACAGCGTAGTAAATTTCGGCAACACACATCCTCCACTTCATCTAGCATTAGCATTCCCAGTATCGCCTCCTCCGCCCCCCACAGACATTTGAAGTCCGCAGTTTGGGACTTCTTTAGTGTTAGCCCAACAAGGGAAAACATAGCCATTTGTACCATTTGTAAGGTTCGAGTTATTCGTGGTAAGCTTGGTACCAACTATGGTACCGGAGGCCAGAGAGGTCATCTTGAGAGACAGCACACTGTCAAATGGCATGCACCCCTAAGGGAGATCAAGGCAGCCCGAATTGCTAGTCAACAAATTGTATCCGTTGATGTTTCATCTGATGATGACGAGGAGGAAGAAGCGTCAAACATTTCTTCAGCAGCACACCCCTGCAAGATATATGAGCCACTCTAAGAGTGTGGGAGAGAGTGAGACACCAATGCGAAAAAGTTCATCATCACTGAGCGTAACTGGGTCGAAGAAGTCAGCATGTTGTTTTCAGATGCGCCATTTGAACGCAACCACCCAACGGCGCGTCTGTATAACACTAAGCTGGCTAAAATGCTAGCGCTGGACCTTCTCCCTTTTTCTTTTGTGGAAGGGGTGGGTTTTCTTGAAATGGTGGCAATGATCTGCCCTAAATGGAAGGTTCCTAGCCAGTTCTATTTTGCCAGAGTTGCGGTTCCAGCACTACATGAAGATATGCTGGAGGTGATTGGGGCAGCTTTGCAGAAGAGTGCTGTTCACACTATACATCTGACAACAGACATGTGGACCAGTTACCAAGCCATTGATTACATGTGCATCACTGCACACTGGGTCTCTTTTTCAGGGGTTGCAGCAAAGCTAAACGCAGGTGTTGACTCGGACAAAGTTTATAAAGCTGCTCGGAAACATGCAACACTAGCCATGTTTGCCATGGAGAAAAATCATACAGGAGAAAACATTTTGCATGAGTTTAACACAAAGGTCTTTCAATGGCTGTCCCCAAGAAAACGCATGATTGGTTATGTTTCCACGGATAATGGCGCCAATGTATTTAAGGCCATGGATAAGGGTAACTATTTCTGAGTGCCGTGTTTGGTGCATTGTATAAACCTGGTTGTTAAAAAATTCTTGAGTGAAGAAAGTCCAGTCTACGAGTTACTGACCACCTGCCGAAGAATGTGCACACATTTCAACCATTCCTTTAAGGCCCGGAAGCAGCTGAGGTGCCTGCAATATGAACATAAGGTGCCAGTGAAAGCACTCATCCAGGAGGTGGTAACACGTTGGAACTCAACCTTCTACATGCTAGAGCGTCTGTATGAGTAGTATGCGGTAGTCGATCAGTATTTCTTTACAGTGGGTACACCTATGATTGTCCTGAGGATACAGGTGGAGCAATGGCAGCTAGTTAAAATCCTGACAGACATATTTCGTCCTTTTGAGGTCTTCACGAGTGCAATCAGCAGGGAGGACTGTAATTTGGGAAAAGCTATCCCATTGTTGCACATGCTAGAGCACCAACTGAAGGCGGTGTCTTCTACGTTTCAAAAAGATGGAAAGCAAGAAGCGTTTGAGTTGGGGGAGAAGTTATTACAGTGCCTACTTCGTGATGAACGTCTTGAAAAGATCCACACAGAACAGCATTACATTTCTGCTACTATTCTGGATCCACGGTACAAAAAGGCAGTGGCAGACAGAGTATTCTTTCCTTTTGATGACGCAAATGTTACAAAGTACAAACATTGGCTAGCTGTGTCAGCCACTCGGTTCGAAAGAGAATGGCAGGAAATTGAAGGAAAAGGCAGTACAGCAGCATCAGCAGGCCATCCGGGGTCAACAAAATCCACTTCTGCATCGGTGGCTGTGGCAGAAGTGAGTGATTTTCCCTCTCAGCCATTAACAACACCAGCAACCGTATCATCTGCACCAGACACAACAGTAATATTGTGTGAAGAAGAGGATTGGCTAACTCAGCTTGGGTTTGCTTCTCAAAAGGTCCCAGAAAAAAGTAAGCAAAGTGGAGCAACCCTGGAGAACCTTGAGTCGATGGTGTAGCCTATCTGAATGACTCAACAGAGGTCTATGTTCATCATGACCCATTGGCGTATTGCCATGGGAAAACAGATGTGTGGCCAGAGATCACCAACCTGGCTATAAATTACTTGTCTTGCCCACTCGCAAGCGTGTCTTCTGAACGTGTTTTCAGTGCTGCTGGTGGCATTGTAACTTCCAAAAGGACCTGCCTCTTGCCCAAAAATGTGGAGAGGTTAACAATGATCAAGATGAATCAGCACTTCATACCACCAGATTACAAAATACGAGAATGCACCCAGGAAGAAGACGAGGAGGACACCAACTTAGATGAGGGAATTCGCAGAGTTTGAGGACAAGCTTTTCTTCCCTGACACTGAGCCCTGAAAATGAGTCAATGAATCACTAACTTTCTTTTTCGTCCTTATTCACTTTTATTCCTGTGTGTCTGTCTTTCTTTGTTTTGCAAAATCTATATCAATAAAAACTTTAATCACCTAATCACAAAAACAAGCCCATCAGCAGAACTGTCTTCACTTATTTGCTTATTGATTTGAAGGCGCCGCAGTCTGCATTCCTCAGGTTCACAAGTTCACAAGAACATACTCCTCTATCCTCCTCCTCCAGACTCCTATTTCCCTCAAAGCAGATGGCTGGATTAAGCCCAATGAAGAAAGACTCTGCACTTGTGGGGGTGTTCTACTTCTTTGCGGGAGAGTTGACAGGTCTGGGGCATTGCTGTGAAGGTCTAATACTGGATAAAAGTGGTTTGGAGAAAATCGGAGCAGAAAAAGTTTTCGCGTTTTTGCTCACTTGCCTGTCTTTGGAGTGCTGTTTGGGGGGCTTCCAGGTTTTTGTGGGTGGGTTTTGGGGTCTGGGAGCACTGCTGGCACAGTCTAATGTTGATTGCATTTGTTTTTCAGGAAATCCATGGTGGAAAAGGGGAGTTAGGGCCTAGCTGCACAGCGCATTCGGACAGAATTGAAGGTAGGCCCATTTTTGCTTTTTGCCTGTTTGGGGGTGTTCTGCTTTTTTGCGGGTGGCTGCAGGGGTCTGGGGGCATAGCTCGGAAGGTCTAATATCGGAATCAAGTGTTTTAGACCAAATCCATGGTGAAAAATATTTTGCGTTTTTGCTCACTTGCCTGTCTTTGGGGTGCTGTTTGGGGGGGTTCCAGGTTATTGTGGGTGGGTTTTGGGGTCTGGGAGCACTGCTGGCACAGTCTAATGTTGATTGCATTTGTTTTTCAGGAAATCCATGGTGGAAAAGGGGAGTTAGGGCCTAGCTGCACAGCGTATTTGGACTGAATTGAAGGTAGGCCCATTTTTGCTTTTTGCCTGTTTGGGGGTGTTCTGCTTTTTTGCGGGTGGCTGCAGGGGTCTGGGGGCATAGCTCGGAAGGTTTAATATTGGAATCAAGTGTTTTGGACCAAATCCATGGTGAAAAGGTTTTTGCCTTTTTGGTCACTTGCCTGTCTTTGGAGGGCTGTTTGGGGGGCTTCCAGGTTTTTGTGGGTGGGTTTTGGGGTCTGGGAGCACTGCTGGCACAGTCTAATGTTGACTGCATTTGTTTTACAGGAAATCCATGGTGGAAAAGGGGAGTTGGGGCCTAGCTGCAGAGGGCATTTGGACTGAATTCCAGGTAGGCCCAAAGTTTTCTAAGTGTGGCTTTTCCCGGGTTTTGCCTTTTGGCTTGTTGGGGGTGTTAAACTTGTTATCGCCCGGGTTGACAGTTCTGGGGCCATTGCTGGGAAGGTCTAATATCCGAAAGAAAGTGTTTTGGAGACAATCCCTGGGGAAAAAGTTTTTGCATTTTCTGAGATTTTGCTCACTCTACCGTTTTCGGGGGGCTGTTTGTGGGGGTTCCTGGTGTTTGTGGGGCGGTATGTGAGTCTTGGAGCAATGCTGGGTATGGATACTTTTCCTTGCTTGCAAGTGGTTTGAATACAATCCATGATGGGTAAGAGGGCATTTGGGCTTACTTTACTTTCAAGGTACGTTTTGTCACCATTTTCTACTAGGCCTCGTTTTTGGAGATCTGATTGGGGTCTTCTACATTTTTGCGACTGGGTTTAGTAAGGGTCTGGGAGCACTGCTGGGAAGGTCTAATTTTGTTCTAAAACACAGTTTACAGTACACCTAGCTTGAGGGGAAAGATCCGGTAAATTAATTCGCCCATACTTATTTATCCTTCAAAAGGAGACTCAGACAGAGTACGCACTTTCAAAAATATTGTACTGTCTATTAGGAAACTCAAAGTGTGACTTTTTGCACTGCAAAGCGTACATACCTTATATTTATTTGTCAGTGGTGTTCTAATATCACTTCCTGTTTTTCCATCAATAATTACAGGCCGGGTTTCAGCCTGCGCAATGGGAAAAAAAGGATGAAGTCAGGCTTCACATTAGCGAGCCGCAATTCGGCATCCGCCAGGCAGGCAGTGGACAGGGTGTCTTCTGGTCACCAACATTGATGGACGGAGCGTCAGATGGAATGGAGGAGTCCCGCTAATAAGAGGAATGGTTGGATGCATGCAACTTACCAAATTCAACAGGACAACTACAACAACATACAGATACAGTATCCGTTCTTTTCTAATTATCTTTTAAGTAATGTTATTGCTGTGAACTTCTATGAATGTCACTCTGCATTTCTTTGATCTCTGCTTCTAAATTCATCCCTACAGCCATTGTATAGGTTTTACTTCTGTTATTTTTCAAACCTAATTTAATGTACGAAGTGTTTCTCTGAGTGCAGAGATAGGCAAGTGAAAACGCATAATTATTACTGCAGCCCTGTACTGTCGCATTCTTTCATTCACGGTTGTCGAAAGTACTACTTACTTTTCAGTAACCATGCATGCAGTAGTGCAAGCACTTCCTTTATGTCACTTAAAAAATGTATGGATAGCTTTGTACCCAAAGATTTGTTTATCTTCAATTATTGTTTGTCCATGCTGTGCTTTTTTTTTCTTCTCTCAACAAAACTTTTCCAAAAACCCCCATTCCCATCCATTTTCCAAACCCTAACCCTCTTCCTCCGGGCTGTGTGGTTTTGATTGATGTGTGACTAAATGACAGCAATAATTCCACACACTTGCTGGGGAGGATGAGGTCATAGCAACAGGCTGGTGAAGGAATCTGAGGATATATTCTTACTCAGCTTGACACAGAGTCACTATTGGCAAATGAAAGCAGATTTTCATGTGCGACATCAACTTGATTGGTCATCAAGAACATCCTCCTCCTAGACGTCGCAAATTATTACGCTGCTGTGTCCTTCACCTTCAGTACTATATCTTGTAGTAGTAGCCAATGTCAAAGAAATTCAACGGAAGTACTAGTTATACTTTCAATACTTTACCATTTGTTAGGCTACATTGTGGCACTGTTTTAGTGTACTGTCACCTGCTATATTCTCTATCGTACCGTTCTAATGCTACGGTAAGGACAAACAAGGTTTCATTTTCTTTTTTTTCATATGCTGCAACTGCCACTGTGTAACACCACTAGTACCACCGCAATGATGACATTTCATCCGCCCAGGATTGACAACCTTAATCGCCATTTCCCGCGCAGCCAGCCCTGTGCCTAGCTCTATTTCCAAACACAAATTACAGGTAAGATAAGCATTTGGGGGGAGGTAGTACAATGGAGTATTAGGAGAGACGAGAGACTGACAGTAGTACTAGTAAAGTCCTAGGACTATTGAATTCACTTACTCTGTGAGAGGCACTTAGTTTTGAAAACATTTGGGCAATTACTTGTGTTACTTACACAACTTGAATCAAGATGCCACTTACGTTTCAGGAAAACAAACTCACTGTTAAACCCCCACCCACCAGCCTCAAAAGCAGTAAAAAACATGTATGCGAAGATAAAGTTTAAAGTATATTTATATCCCTAACATAAATAATCTCCCGCAAGACCCAACCCACCCCCATCCCTAACCCCAACGAATGTCCGTGAAAAGTCTCAAAAACCCAATTCCCAATTCCCACCCCCAGAAGTCTTTAAAAAAGGGGCAAAGGACAGTCTCCTCCTACTGCTGGCTGCTGTTCACTTTTCGGGCCAGGTCGGCATGCTCCTTGTGGAGGGTCTCGAGCAGGGTTTTGGTGTTGAACAGCTCCTGCTCGAGGTAGGACACCCTAAGTGAAAGGCGGTACTACCTTTTTTTGGTACTGCTGTGGGGGGCAGCTGATTTGTTTGCTGCTCAGCGGTGGTGGGTGGCTGCGGTACCCCGGCTTCGTACCGCTGGAGACCTGCTGTGCTGACTGGCTGACCCAGGGAGCGCGGAAGAGGATGCAGCTGTCCCGGTCGATGTTGTGGTCGACTGTGTGTCCCCCTCCTCCTGGGCCACCAGCCGCCGATATTCTGCGACAGTTGCCTCCAGCCTCCGTTGCCGGGCCCTTTTAGCCAGCTCCTTCTGTGTTGGTTTGGAAGGAGCATCTATATGAAGAAAGAAAGACATAGTCTGTAACCAATGCTCTTTAAGATTAACACAAAATGATTCAGCAGAAAGTTGTGTCACAGTAGAACTAGCAACTTGCAAGCGCAGTACATAACTATTGTGGCCAGTATCTATCTAACCTCCCACTTCTTCATCCTTGCTCTAACATTAGTAGGAGTTTAAGGAATCAATTCTACGAGCACTATGGACTCACTCCATTAGAGTCGACTATGACAGTACACCAGTCTTATTCTTCTTCTTCTCTCTTGTTTACCAAAATTGCTACGTTAACTTCTGCAAGCCGGCATAATGCCAGCGCAGTCAACTTGCACCCGAGAAAAACAGACGCCCGCCATGATGAGTGAGACAGACTTGCGTTACTGTACCAGTCCAGTAAATGCAGGTGGTGATGTTCTTACTTTTCTATTACGGGTGGCACTGAGAATACTCTGTTACAAGGGCTACTGCTTAATTAATTTAACTTTCACCCTACAGTGCCAATGAATACTAGAAAAGGAAAATGAAGAAGATAAATGATCTGATTATCTATCACTGCACATGGTATGTATTTGCTTACATATAGGATGACTTTAGGTGCTTTGCTTTTTATTGAGTGAACAGTGATACATCCACACATGAATGACCGAGTTCTACTAAACTTATTAACAGAGGTAGTGAGTGGCCATCGTAATAGCCGGATATATGCTGTGCTTGCAATACAAACTACTGCTACTATTCATGGTAGTATTCGGACAAAATTACAACTTCTTTTCCTTGTCTTTCCTACACTGGGACGGATGTGCGGGTGCGGTGTTACATGCTCTTCAAAGTAACACTTAGTTCATCCAGTGACCGTCTACTCTCTCTAGATACACATATGTTATCTAAGAGTCAGATAGTACCATGATCCAGGCATCCATCCATTCAAACTATATGTCAATCATTCTTCTTCATGTCTCTCATCTGGAAAAACCTTACGTTTTCTCACAGGAAAACAACCTTTTCATTTTATTTGGGAAACCGCAAGCCATACATCCATGCTTGACTTGCATTTGAATTTCAATCAAAGCATATATTGCGCACACATACAGTTTCTGTTTCACCCACCCAGGCTGTTCTCCTTCCACCCATACTTGCTTCATCCTTCACCCAGCCATGCATCATATTCCTTCCCAGCCACCTCGGGCACCAATCAAACACGTATCATTCTTCTTTGTCAGTCATCATTACTTTTAACTTGCTCGTCCTTCCACACTTACTTACACCCTTCTTTCGCTTTTCGTTCATCCCATCCATCAAGTTCATCTCAGATCTGATTTGGATTCTCGAAAAAAAATTCACTGCTGAGTTGAAGTAAATTTAGAGGAGGCTACTACCTGGTTGATGAAAACTTTGTTCTAAATTTGAAAGTCTGCTTAACAGTATAGTAATTTAACTGTAGAACATATATACTATACCCGTGCAGAGAGCACACTCTGCAGTCTGCACTCTCAATAAGTAAGGAATATAAGATCTTACCACTGCCTGCCACTACCGTCCGGCACTTGCACCGCCTTCTCCCCAGAAGTGTCCTCCTCCACCTCCGCGCTGGGCCCGGCACCAGATGTTCCACCTAAAAAGTACATTTAAGAATGTTAGATGTCATAGACATACACAACTCACTAGTATTTTGTCTAGGAATGAAGAAATGTGAATACAGAATCCAATCTAATAATTTGTGACTGTCTACTCTAGAGTAAAAATGTCCCTTTTTCCAGGGAAGGGTGTTGTCTTGCTGCACTTTTTGGCACAACTGATGAATGCTTGCTTTGTAACACGCACCATTTTTCTCATAACAGACAGAAGCTTCACTTCTAAGAACAAGAGCAAGATCAGATCATCATCACTACGACGGAGTGACCAACGATTCAGCACCAAAAAGAAAAATTATAGTTCAAACCAGGTGAGGGCTCGGCTCGCCCACAATAAATGTGTGAAATAAATCACTAAGCACTTTTCCATTTTTAATCAACCGTTTATGTTTTATGACAAGCTTGATTTTAATAAATGTTTTTACTTTTAATAAAGCTTTAAAACTTAAATAGACTCTATGGTTTTTGGTCAAGAGTGACTGAGCAAAAGGTTTTGCAATTTGCAAGTATGAGTCCGTGCCTCCGACACTTCTGGACTCTGACTCTGTACTCTTGTCCTGCGTTGGATAATCATCATTGGGGATCAATCATCGATAAATTCGGGAGCTAAATGACTCTGCCACACTCAGTAAGGAGATTGGGGGTTCTTCAAAGTCTGATATCACTGAGGTATGTGGAAAGTCTACCTGCGCCTATTATAATTGATAAACAATGCACTATTTAGTGTCCATAGTTCTGTTTTTGCAGATTTGTCCCTGCAACAGTAGTAGTAGGGATTGTCCTCCTATCCAAACCAAAAGTAAAGTAGTATCTTATTCTTTCTTGGTGGTCATTCACATTTTATTGTTGGTAATTGTCAAAGCATAAACATTTAGAAGACTTGAAAAAACATTATGGACAATCCCAGAGGACTGCACTCAGTGCATAGAGCTATTGCTGACTAGAATGGGAGTTTCGTTAACACCTTTTGCCAAATGTGCAATCTTAGTTAGCTACACAGACAGACTAATAGGAATAATCTAGAAATACCACAGGGAGTCATAGTAGAGGCAGGATAAGAATTTATATACAGTCTACAAGAAGATCAAAGACGATTTAGAAAAAATCGAATGAGAAACGCTAGGAACAAATAGGTACTGTATATTAAAATTAAAACTTACCCGGGCCAGCAAAGGAGCCCCCGCCTGACCTATCCTGGCCTTGTACAGAAGCAGCAGCCGATACCCCCTCCTACTCTGTCCTCTTGCCCCTGGGGGGAGCTGATGTACAACATTAAAGAAAGAAAGACCCGAAAACATGGATGATTGTTGTCAACCAAATGAAACATTTCAAAAGAACAATAACAAAATATTTTTACGAAATAGCAAATAGACAACTATTCCACGGGATATATTGACCTATCTCATGTGGTCTACTACGATATTAGTATTGCTTGATTTGCGGACCGTTGACTTGGAAAGTTATGTAACTCACTAAACAAACTACTAAAAAGGTTCGCCTAGGACTGGCAGGCAGCAGTCCGCAGCACGCGAAGTGACAGACAAACTCCATCGTGATTGCAGATCAGTGGCAACACTAAAAAGTTTCCTACTACATTAACCAGTCATTAAAATACTCAAACTATCAATCCACCACCACTATTTCTTCTTATTGCCAGGTGTACAAAGGAAGGACTGGACTTGAGTCTGTAGGGGCAGATTTACAAGCCCGTTGCGGCTCTTTTGCTCCGTTGCTGCGTGACTTTTGTGACGCAGCGGCAGAACAAAAGAGGCGCCATGGTGCGGCGTATATTAACAACATGACGCATATGGGAGATGCATCACGTTGTAAAGCCCTGCGCCATCAGGGTGCGTTCCAGCGCAAGGGAGGGCGTTTCTGCTCGGGAACGCATCCTAAAAGTGGCTGAGGGAAATCTACAAGATTTCAATCAGTCACTTTTAGGACAATGATGTGTCACTCAAACCCTGCACCTGCTTGAAGCAGACGTACGGCTTGATGCAGCATTGGGGAGATAGGGCACCCCAGAGCATTGCTGGAGCTGCGCCATCATTGCGACGCAACTCCAGCAATGCGCCGCCTTTACGACACAGATGCGTAACGCTTCGGTGACGTTTTGGGCCCATGGTGCGCTGCATTGTAAATATGGCGCACCATGGGTGGTGGTGGCGTGGCGCACAATTACTGGCGCATCCCTGCTTCTTTGCAGGGATGTGCCGGTAATTGCAAATCTGCCCCTTAGTGTCTAGCATTACGCAGTTCTGTAAACTACACTCATACATAATTTCTCAGGCCAATGAAATGAACACAAAATCGAAAACAAATAGGCATAGTAGCAACGCTACTGAGAAGGAGAGCAGTGCACCTGAAATGCACAGAAGATTTTGAAATATAATTTACCTACAATGTAATCGGCAGCATTATTGCTCTTGGTAAAAAACAAAAAATTGCAATATAATAACACACAGAGCAGGAGAAAACAGAGTAGTGATGAAATAGCTACTACTACTCACCAAGCCCGGGGATCTCGATGCCGAGCATGTCGAGCAAGTTGCGTTCCAGGTCCAGGAAAACCGTCCAACGGTGGGTGGCCTGGTTGTAGGTGCGCCGGACCCGAGAGTGAGAATACATGGCCCGGCACACCTTCTCCCACTGCTTCCGGCACTCCCGGAGCCCGTAGCCGCTTGCGATCTTGCCGCCTGGCATGATGGTCCTGGGGTGGCGGCGCTGTACATAGAACACTAGTGCGGCCACCTCCTCTATGCTAAAGATCTCCCGTGGCATCACTAGCTCCCCCCTCAAACGCCCGCACGGGAGCCGGGCACGGGGTGCGGGACCAATCCCCTTCTCGGGCTGCTTCCTGGCTCCCTTTACCATGGTCTGGGCAGAAAGGAAGGTAAATAAGAAATAAGAAATAGAATAGGGAAGAAGAAAAGAAAAGAGTTTAATAAAGTAGTTTAAAATTAACCAAAAGTAGCAGAAAACACAAAAATATAGAGCTAGAATAATAGAGGGATAGATAATAAGTAAAATAGATTAAAAAAAACTTCAAACAAGCAAAGGATAGCAGAGATTGGGAGAGGATACAGAAAGCATGCCCAGAACCATAGCAACGAATGAAAAACAAGATGGCCGCGCCCGTTCACGACCGCGTGGGTAAGCTTGCGCGAGATTTCCCCCGTGATCACACTCGAACTTGTTCTAGCGAGCCGCACACTTTGCGAGATTACACATAGCGCCCGGAAACAGAAATACGTCACGCAAACAAGATGGCCGCGCCCATGTACGACCGCTAGGGTAACTTGGCGTTGTTGTGCTACCAGCGGCTTGCGAAAATGCAAAAAAACCACGCAAACTAACACGCCGCAAAAAACAAATCGCATATTCGCGGCTTCCGAATTCGATCTCGTGCAAATTCGCGCCCCGCGAATCCCGCAAAATTGCAGAAAAATGATTTTTGCATAACTGAAAGCACTCAGCAGGGGCAAAAGTTCAAGTTCATCATTAGTAACCATTCCCTGTAGTGCTTCCAGAGGGGCCCCTCCAGAGTTCAGTTGCCTACTTGCAACTATTCTATGACCCTACTCTGACCCTCACAGCAGGCTCAGAGAATAGCTACAAGTATGCCATAAAGGTCCTGTTAAAAAAATTACACTGCAACAGAAAGCAATTACAGATAAGGAAGCAGGTGCCAGACTGGAAGTTCAAATTCAGTGACACATTAATCAACCCCTAATTCATTCATGTCAGTTGAGGCAGGGCAGGTGTGCTAACGAATTTTGCAAAACTGAAAGCACTTAGCAGGTGCAAAAGTTCAAGCTCATCATAAATCACGAAGCACTTACAGCTAAGGAAGCAATTGCCAGCTCAAATTCAGTGACACATTAATCAGCCCAAAATTAATTCATGTCAGTTGAGGCAGGGCAGGTGTGCTTTTCCCCCCATAATCTACAGTGATGAACCAGAGGATGGCAGTGATGTACCAGAGGGTGGCATGGGTGAACCAGAGGGTGGCAGTGGTGAAACAGAGGGTGCTGTGATGAACCAGACGTAGAAACAACATGGTCGCGACCGTTGCGACCCGACAAGTAAGTTCGCGTTTGCGAACTGGTAAAAAACCCTTGCGAACTGGCAGAAACCCTTGCGAACACAAAAAAAAGAAAAAATCGGCAAATTTGCGAAAGTTCACGGATTTTGTGGATTGCGAATTCGTGAATACACAAATTTGCGAATCGCGAATTCAAAAAATTCGCCCATGCTTATTATTTATGATGTCCAGCATTGTTTGCAAAACCTGCTCCCCCACACACAAAACAGTTACACAGTTTGGACACAAGAGTGCAACTTTTCAAAAATCAGACAGAGTTGGTGGAATACTCTGGAGCTTGTCACCAGGTTTTACTTTAGATTACTGCACCTCTTGTCCTTCCTCAATAATGTTCAGTCTTGCCAATTCTGCTCTTGCAAGACGGTTTGGTATTGCACCGTTACATCGCAACTTTTACAACGGACTTCTATTACAACACAACTTTTACAACGCTGGTTCCATTACATCGCATGCCTTTACAATGCATGACATTACATAGCAGATGCTATTACAACGCATGCCATTACAACGTAAGTATAGGTAAGTATATAATTTTATTTTATTTTATTTAATATTATTTAATTAATTTAATTAATATTAATTATAAATAAATATATTTATTTATGTTTTTTAATATTATAAATTAAATATGTTAATTTAAGTAATTTTAAAAATAAGTATGAGTATAGGAGTATATGTTTTGGGGTACTGAGGTATATAGGGTTGGGTTTGTGTTTTGGAGTACAGGGGTATTTTTAGGTTTTAGGGCTGGGTTTGGGTTTTGGGGTACAGGGGTATTTTTAGGTATTAGGGCTGTGTTTGGGTTTTGGGGTACAGGGGTATTTTTAGGTTTTAGGGTTGGGTTTGTGTTTTGGGGTACAGGGGTATTTTTAGGTTTCAGGGCTGGGTTTGGGTTTCGGGGTACAGGGGTATTTTTAGGTTTCAGGGCTGGGTTTGGGTTTTGGGGTACAGGGGTATTTTTAGGTTTTAGGGCTGGGATTGGGTTTTGGGGTACAGGGGTATTTTTAGGTTTTAGGGTTGGGTTTGGGTTTTGGGGTACAGGGGTATTTTTAGGTTTTAGGGCTGGGTTTGGGTTTTGGGGTACAGGGGTATTTTTAGGTTTCAGGGCTGGGTTTGGGTTTTGGGGTACAGGGGTATTTTTAGGTTTTAGGGCTGGGTTTGTGTTTAGGGGTACAGGGGTATTTTTAGGGTTCAGTGCTGGGTTTGGGTTTTGGGGTACAGGGGTATTTTTAGGGTTTAGTTTTTTTTAAAAAACGACTTTAAATAAATTTAATTAATTAAATTAAATAAATTAAATTAAATTAATTAAATGATATTATTTACCATTTATAAATTAATTAAATTACATTAATTAAATTAAATTAATTAATTAAATTAATAAATAAAATTAATTACAACTATAAAATTAATTAAATTAAATTAATTAAATTAAATTAAATTAAATTAATTAAATTATATTAATTCCATTTTTTAATTAAATTAAATTAAATTAATTAAATTAATTAAATTAATTACATTAATTAAATTAATTTAATTTAATTACAATTTTAAAATTAATTAAATTAAATTAATTAAATTAAATTAATTAAATTAAATTAATTACAATTTTTAAATTAATTAAATTAAATTAATAGAATAAAATTTATTAAATTAAATTAATTACTATTTTAAAATTAATTAAATTAAATTAATTAAACTAAATTAATTAAATTAACTTAATTGCATTTTATAAAAAAAGATATACTTACCTATACTTACGTTGTAATGGCATGCGTTGTAATAGTATCTGCTATGTAATGACATGCGTTGTAAAGGCATGCATTGTAATGGATCCTGCGTTGTAAAAATTGCGATGTAACGGTCTGCGTTGTAAAATAACGCGTTGTAACGTCATACATCCGACGGTTTCCATGCATCGTCCTCAAGTGTTTCTGCATTGATGACGACATGCCTCAGGAATGTTTGCACTCGGAGCTCAGAGATAGCACCTTCTGACATACCTTGCATGTCACCTTTTATGCGCTGACTTTCTTGGTCCCCTCTGGAATTGTAAAAAACTCCCAAACAATACTTTCTCTTTTCTTCCGTGGGGGCTCATCTTCTTCCTCAAACAGGGTCTGGTCCACCTCCTCTTGCAGATCTTTTGAAGCAGCCATTGTGAATCTTGAAACACAAAATGTAAAAAACACCAAATCAGCTGCAAAATAGCTGGTCCTAGAATGAGACTGACCGTTGGGAACCACACCCTAAAGAATAAGAAGGAGGGTGAGATCTAGCAAGTTTAATGATGATAGGATGTTTGACCATTCAAATCTCTTATTTTTGTGTCACATAGGGTGCATGACTCCTACGAGGTGCCACCGCATACCGGACGCAATTCTGTTTTTACATTTATTTTGCATTTCAACAATATTGAATGGAATGTTGATGATATGTTGGAAAGTCAAGGCTAGGTGTCTGAGGTGTTTGAGGAAGGGGGTACATGCTTCAAACCCAAATCCTGAATGGTGCCCTCTAATCCTCTAATCCTGATGTCGTGGTCAGACATTCTGACAAAGGAGGGAATGTGGTGTTGTGTTCTGAGAAAGTATATTTGGAAGAGGCATACAATCAAATGAATAGTGAAGCATGCTATTAGAAAGTTGATAGTGCACGTTTCAAACTAGTGGAGTCAGAATTTCTCAGATAGCTAGAGGGATGGAGGACACAGAGTTTACTTAGTGGCAATGTATACAGCTACTTAAGAATTAAATATCCCAGGTTCCCAGTTTTCTATCTGATTCCCAAAATCCACAAGGATGCCAACAAGCCCCAGGTAGGCCCATATAGCGACACAAGACGAGATTTCTGAGAATCTGTTATGATATATTGACCATTTCCTGTGTCTTCTTATTCACAGCCTGCCATCCTACATCAAAGATACCTTACATTTTCTGCAAAGGATCTTTGATGTAGGTTGTTAAAAGGGCATGCTTATGATAACATTAGAGGTTGCATCATTATATACCAGTATACAACACACCGATGGAGTAAGAGTAGTAGAGCATTTTTTAAGGCCAAGACCTATCAGGTTTTATAGACACACACAAATGAATTCATACATGACCAAATGGTGTTTAAAACACAATATATTTTTCTTCAACCATGATATTTTTGGGCAACAATAAGGGGCTGCGATCGGCACCTGCTTCACCCCCAGCTATTCGTATTTTCACATGGGCAGGTGGGGGCAGCGGGTGCTCAGCATCTCCCCTCTTAAGAAATAGAATGACTCATGTTAATAGATGAATTATGTGAGCACTTTTCATTTAAGACATTTTTGCAATTTGAAGAGGGGATGTAGGATCCGCTCAGAAATTAATAGTAAGAACTTGAACCTTGAAAAAATAATTAGTTTGTCTTGGAAGCATAACAGTTTTGTAGGGCCAAATTTGAGGTCCACAAAGTTTTCTGTTAAGCAGGGCCCATGCTTTTTTAGGTTCAAAGCAAGTAGGCTTCCCCGCCATCCTGTATCCTGCTTAGACGAGGAGCAGCCAAACCAGGAATGAGACGCGATTGGTCCGGTCTCGTATTTAGAGGCTCCCTTGCCCTGGTTTGGTTCTCATTGTGCTCCCAAAAATTTTCTATTCGCCTACTTGCTTTAAACCTAAGAAGCATAGGCACTGCCTAACAGCCTACTTGCTTTGAACCTAAAAAAGCATGGGCACTGCTTAACAGAAAACTTTGTGGACCTCAAATTTGGCCCTACAAAACTGTTATGCTTCCAAGACAAACTAATTATTTTTTGTCCTGAAGATGATGCCATGTATCTGAGTGTAGGCATCGAAACGCCGTCGACAAAGTAGCATCATATGTACCCTACAAATAGTAACTTGTTTACAATGATGCTCTGCACTTCATAATTGTCTGTTTACTGAGATACTAGCACAGACTGCCCTTGTTGCGTTAAGTTTACCCCCCTGATTTGTCTTGTCCCCTGTGGGTTACTGGTTGTACCCACCTTGTAAAAAAATCCTTTTATGTTTTCAAATATTTCTTACAATAAAAACCTGTCCTGTAGGACAAAGGTCATACTGACTATTTAGTGTATGTCTATCAATTCTGCCCTATCCCTGAACTACTAGGGACCACTGTCTTTTAAAATACGTAACTGCCCAAGGTCCCTAGTGATATTCCTTTGGGTTTCCCTTGTTCTTTGAACACTAATGTAAGTGGGCACCTTGCACCAGTCCAGACAACCCTTATGGGGATTTAAGAGGTCTTAGACAACCTTAGAAAGCTCTCTGAGTGGTAGCTGTGGAGAGCAGCCTTCAGGTTTTGTCCAGAAGGAGTGTAAATCAGCTTGTTTTGTATAAACAGAAGGAGAGAGTGAGGGATTTTTAACTTACGTGAAAGGCACGTACTCCCAGTCCCCTGGACTTTAAATATAGAGATAACAAGAAAGGAGTATCACCATAAAAATCTTAAAGAAGATTCTGAATGGGATGTGCTTAGAACAAAAAGGGGTATTAACCTAACCTTTTGTTAAAAAAAACCCTCACTCACCGACCTGGTCGGTGACATGCTTCATCATTGGGGTCCACCCTGACGACTGAGTGCCATCAGGGTGTGCTACGACACTTGAACTACAGTGGAGCTGGTTTTTTGAGTGATTAGTGCAAAAAAGTGCTGTTAAAAATTGTCTTGGTATAACTTTATTGAAAAAAACTTTATTCATAAGCAACTGGACAACAATAAAAACAGTGAGAAGGTACTGATGGGTGATTATGACCGTAAGTATCTATGTGAATGGTCTACATGTTTCAACCTTTACAAAGTAAATCCTAGGTTTTCATCAGGACCAGAAAAAGGAAAATGGATGGTCTACACACACTAACGTGCATCCAAACCTAGATTCCTGAGGCCTAGTTGCAGGAATCGGCAAAAGGCAGTATCTCAAACCTGAATTAGGCGAGGAAAAAAGACCTGTGGGAGGAACAGAGGAAGGAACAGTCACAATCAAACACTTTTTACGTGCCTGTACCGTAGTGTCGACTTTCACGTGTCTGCATGCTTCATGCAAATCCCATTCTGAACACAGAACAAGCCAAGTATTGTGCCTCAGACGAATACACACTTGTATTCTGTAACAAGGTGCTGGTTTGTTGTATATGAAACGCTTTGGCTTTAAGGTGCTGTCTTATAGCCCTCTTTGGCCCACTCAAACACATTGATCAATAAAGGTGTGTATGGTGGCACACATATTTTTAATTTTCCGAAAGGGTCGCTCACACTCCAATATTTTTGGCTGGGTTACTATCAAGACTCACAAACATAATCGTGAGCTGGACGTAAATGCATGCATTTAGAGTTGTAACACAAAACAAACAAAACAAACACACAAGCAAACAAAGTCTCACGGGAGCGATTCTTACTCCTACTGGCTGTTTATGCACTGGTGCACATGTG
>NW_028254500.1:0-19890 GCF_964263255.1 Lissotriton vulgaris
CTGACATTTCTGGTCTGAGGATAATCCCCTCGGGAACTCAGGTGGCTTTTGTTTATTCGTCATTACTAAAAGGACAACACCAGGATATGTGAGTAAGAGTTTCATGTGCAGTATCTTATTGTGAACCGCTCCTTTCATTCTTGATTTCAATGACATCTTATTTCTCCTTAAATCAGCATTAATTATTGTCGAAATATGTTTTTTTAATGAAAGAGTTTACTTGTTTCACAAAGTACTTTGGCCCCATTAAAATACCTTGCAGACAACTTCCTAAAAAAAACGAGTTTGCATTGACTTATTCTGAGAAAAAATGTCTTAAAGGTTACCTGGCTGTGAGGAGGAGGGCCGGAACCTTTGAAGTTCTGCCGGATTGAGAGCCCTGCTCTTGAGTATGGCCGTGCGGCCAGGGACAGTGGCCTGCAGACAGCCGGCTCGTTCTGCCTCTTCGTCTCTACTTCGCCAAACGTGCAGGCCTATTGGGGGCTCGGCGGTGTTTTCGGGACACACGGGGGGCGGCCCATGCTCCCGCTATTGTTTGGGGGTCTATTGTGAGTGGCTCTATGACGGGCTCCGGGGCATGTGCGGCAGTTGTGGTTCCGGGACCCTTGGGTTCCAAATGGGGCCCAGAGCCCTGTTTTCTCCGACCACTCGAGGCATCCCTCCCTCCATTTGTCCGCCCTTGCTTTCTTGCGCATTACTGTATCCCCCCCCCCCAACCCCGTTCCCTGCTGCCCACTCTCACGCCTTTCGACCATCTGCACTCCTCCCTCGCGCTATCCGTTCACGAGCGCCCACTCCCACCCTTCACCTCGGCACAACACTCCATTCTCACAGCAGCCCTCCCACAACTACCCTGGAAACGCACCTCCATCGTTTCACCAGCCCTCGCATCTTCTCTGTGCCGGCTGCACGTGCACTCCACCCAGCACGCACTTCGGTACCACGCGCCATTATGCTAGATTAAGAAATCTCCTCCCTTGCTTGCCCCCCCCCCTCCACCCACACACACACATACACCTCTCACTACGGAGTAACAAGGGAGAGTGAACACAATGCGCAGCTCTTAACGCCATCTCCGCCTTTACCACTGTTACTTCCGAGCACACTTTCGTGTACATTCATACCTTGCAACTGTGCAATCATTAATGAACACTAACATATGCGTTCAAAGGAACGAGCTGTCACCGTACTTGTTTTACCAGTTGACCTTTTTCAGGCAGCGGCGGTTCTCTTCTGTCGGCCTGCGGTGGCATGAGAGAAAATCAATAGACGACTGAATACGAGCATTCACTCATTTGTATACTCGCCAAGGCATTCCCCAGGCCATAATCTTACATATTGGCCTGAGTGTGTATTTCAACACCTGCACCCGGCGGCACACTCAACAACAACAACTAAACGTTGCGCACTCGGTAGCAGATTCAACAAAGTGCACATTCACAGACATATCTAACCAGATTATACATTCACCATACTGAAAGCTCGAACAAGCATTCACCCAAGTGAACACACGCCACAATATGATTCACTTGTGTGCCAACTCCGCAATGCAAACTCGGTAACAAATTCACCAGAGTGCGGGTCTCTAATACAAGCATTCACCCAAGTGCACACACGCCACAATATGATTCACTTGTGTGCCAACTCCGCAATGCAAACTCGGTAACAAATTCACCAGAGTGCGGGTCTCTAATACAATCACTGGAACAGCCAATCATCAACAATTTCGGCATAGTGGATGCTTACTAGCACAAGCATCAGAGTGCACACTTACCAATACATTCACCGGAGTGCGGGTCACTAATACAATCACTGGAACGGCCAATCATTATCAATTTCAGCATAGTGAATGCACATTATCATCATATTCACCAGAGTGCTGCTGTGCCGGTTACTAATACAGTTAGGGAGAGGGACAGCGGGAGAGGGCGGGAGGTGGGGACAGCGGGAAAGGGCGGGAGGTGGGGACAGCGGGAGCCACGAACAGCGGGAGGGGGCGGGAGCCACGAACAGCGGGAGGGGGCGGGAGCCACAAACAGCGGGAGGGGGCGGGAGCCACGACCTCACCCGAGAGCTATACACATATAGGCATGTACGTTTAGCTGACACTGTGCATTTCATTTGCAACTGGTTTATAAGTCAGGGGAGACACTCGGAGCCAGGCGACAGTTTTAAACCTGATTGGTTTGTTTTTCGTCTTTTTGTCCACTCATCACCCGCCAGGACTGAACGTGAACTAATCTCAATAAGAAAACAGGAACAACACACAGGCGAGCCTGGGGATGGAGTGTGACTCCTAGGGCTGGAGCACGGCCGACAGGGAGCCACGAACAGGCGACCTACCTCATCTTACTGTGCAGAAAAATGGCGCCCAAAGCTTCCGATTTTTTTTCGGATTTGGGGGCGTGGTTTTGCTGTCCTGAGTGACGGGCTACGTCACGAGCTAAAGAACAGCAAAAATGACGCCCCCAAATCCGAAAAAGACGGGGCTTGTTTGAAGTGACGCATCTCTCCTCCAATGGCTTGCCTCCGTTTAGGAAGCCAGCCAATGAAGGAGAGAGAGGGCAGGGAGGCGGGACCTTCTTCGCTACTAAAACTCATTAAATCTCATGCCTAAGTCTGCGCAAGCGCAGCCTTTTAGGCCTTCGACCTAAAAAGGGGGCAGGGTAGCGACCACCCAACCCTCTAGCCCTTCTCAGGGGGTCCCAGAAGGACCCACAAAGGCAACAAAAACCCAACAAAATTGAGGGGTATGCACACCGTACGGGTACGGTACGCGTACCATGTGCGTACCCCGCTATTTAAAAAAAAAAAAAAATGTTTGCACTTGGTGGTCCTTCTGGACCCCCTGAGAAGGGCTAGGGGGTCAGGGGGCTCTACCCTGCCCCCTTTTCGCGTGGTCCACTCTTGTTTTGTGCTCTCTTGTGCCTCACTTCTCCTGAGAAACAAGATGGCTGCTCAGGTGGTCCCAGAAGGATAATAACATATATAAACGTTATCCGCAAATAGAATTAGCATTTACAAAATCTTTGAAATTTATTGAAAAAAAATATAGATTTCTCGCCTGATATAGTTAGGAATTAGCATTTAAAAAACCTTGCAAATTCACTGAAAAAACCATAGGTTTCAGGCCTTATATAGTTAGGAATTAGCATTTAAAAAACCTCGCAAATTCACTTAAAAAACCATAGGTTTCAGGCCTTATATAGTATTATAGTTAGCAATTAGCATTTAAAAAACCTTGCAAATTCACTTAAAAAACCATAGGTTTCAGGCTTTATATAGTTAGGAATTAGCATTTTAAAAACCTTGCAAATTCACTTAAAAAACCATAGGTTTCAGGCCTTATATAGTTAGGAATTAGCATTTAAAAAACCATTGAAATTGCTCCTATATAGTTAGTTGTACTAACTATATTTCGCGCACCCGCAATCCACTGCTGATGATGTCACATATTACATCATTCATGACATGGTCAGTGACATCACTGATGACATCACTGATGACATCTCAAATGACATCACTGATGACATCACTGATGACATCTCATTTGACATCACTGATCACATCACTGATGATATCATTCATGTGATAATACGATGCACCTCCTCACACTCTAATATAAACTTTGATACACCCAGTGTTAAATGCAGACTACCATTCTTGAAACCATTGACACACCAATTCCAGTTACTACATACGCACTCACTGATTCCTAGGTCTACACACACATTCACTCATTCACCCATAGAATCACTCATACATACAGTCACTCATCAATACAACACTATCATATGCACTCATACACCTATACAGACACTCACACATTGCCACTCATCCATGGAGTTACTCACACATCTAGTAAGTCATGCAAAGAATCAATCACACTTCCATTTCCTCAACTATACAGTTATACACACAACACCTTACTTATTCAAACATATACTAACACATACTTACTACAGTCAACCGCCCATATAGCTGTTTCGAAATGCACTCTTGAACTCATACACCTAGTGAATCAACTGCTCACACATCTATGCACAGAGTCACACACCTCCCAGCCACCCTCACACACACTCAGTCTCCCATTCAACTACGTGGGCAATCAATCAAAACGTATATAGCCACTCATATAGCTACTGATCAACACATGCAGCAGCTTACACAACAACAGACATACTGATGTACACATTCAGACAGTTTAGTCACTAACCCATGCATTTAGTAAGACACATTTAATCACTCACTCATACAGTCAGTCACGCACCTACTAAATCCTTCATCCAGACACTTATACATCCACTCATTCTTCAATATGTAAAACATATTTAAACTTTACAGAAAGACACAGTCACTGGATGATGTCATCAGTGATGTCATCAGTGATGTCAAATGAGATGTCATCAGTGATGTCATCAGTGATATCATTTGAGATGTCATCAGTGATGTCATCAGTGATGTCACTGACCATGTCATGAATGATGTAATATGTGACATCATCAGCAGTGGATTGCGGGTGCGCGAAATATAGTTAGTACAACTAACTATATAGGAGAAATTTCAATGGTTTTTTAAATGCTAATTCCTAACTATATAAGGCCTGAAACCTATGGTTTTTTAAGTGAATATATATATATATGTATTACCTACTGGCGGTCGCCAGTCGGTAGTTATAGTTAGGACCTAGTTTCCATAGGAAATGCGTTTTTTCTTTTCCCAATAACTTTGGCGTCAGTTGATGAATCTTTGTGAAATCTTCAAAACTAGTGGCCCGCTCTGGTCAGCTCATGTCTTGAAAGTTTTGGGGTGATTCATCAAGCGGGGACCGAGAAAAACCGGGGAGGTCCCAAAACGTGTTTTCCCCATGTTATTTTCTGTAGGAAACTTTAGACAAAGCTACCGCCCAAACGGAATTACACCAAATTTGGCAAAAAGGTAGGTCTTGGTTCAGAAAGATCCCTTTTTGTTAAATAGTGTAAATCCGTTCAGTAATTCCTGAGAAATTAGAAAAAGAAAAAGTTTCGATATCTAGGGCAGCGGTGGGTTCCCGAACCCTCCCGACCATGAGCTTCATTCTAATTGGCTGCCAACACTCCAAACCAGGAAGTGTTGACAACCATCTTGTGACTTAGAGGCTCAGCCTCGGGCGATGTGACACATGGTGACCCATTATAGGAAGCGGAGGGCATAGGCCCTATCTCACTCCTTTTAATTTTCTTTTTGACCAAGATTAGGTAAACAGAACACACAAAGGTTTTTTCCGGACCCGGCAGCAGGAGGGGGGGGAAGAGTTGGGGTAAAAATCAAGGGCGGGGGTAGGGGTGTTAAGGGAGTTTCCATAGAGTTTGATAAGGTTTATGCGATGTATAACTGTACAGTGAGTACATGAGGGGCAGATACGGGCCTCCACTGTCCTCGTTTATTAGAGGGTCTTGCGGGGTCCGCGCAGCCCCGGGGACCACCCCCTCCCTGGGGCTTTAATAAACAACCGAAGGGGCACGAGGCCACCATGCAGCCCCGGGGACCGCAAAAAAAAGCGAGAGGGGTTCCCAATCCCCCCACGCTGCCCCGGGGACTGCCACCTCCGCAGGCTCTTTCTTAATTTAAAAAATGTGTGTGGGGGCTCGAGCCCCCCATACGCCCCAGGGACCACCACCTCCCCGGGGCTTTTAAAATGAAGGGAGGGGGGCTGCACGGCCCCCTTCCTGGAGCACTTGATGGCCCTGGGGAACGCCACCCCACAGGGCAGGCTCCCGCAGTGTCCCAGGTTGCCCACCCCCGGGACACTGTTTTTTGCAATGACAGGGTGGGAGCAGAGCGGCTCCCGCCCTGTGATTGCAAACTCTGCTTTGGTTCGTTGAAGCGAGAACAAGGAAACCTCTCGCTTCAATGAAGCAAAGCAGGATTGCTTTTCCACAAGGGGAGTTGCATGTCAGCAGCTCCCCTTGTGGAAAAGCAATGCTGGCTGCTGCAGGAGGTGGGGAGCCAGCAGGGACCTTGGGGGCATTAGGGATCCCCTCACGGTCCCCAAAAGAGTGGCCAGGCCCCAGGGGATGGGGTCCCCAGGAGGAGGGCCACGCAGCCCCCTCCCTAATAATAATTTTAAAAAAGGAAAGGCTAGCCCAGGGGATGGGGTCCTGGGACTATATTTGGCCTTAGGAGGGGGGCCATGCAGCTTTCTCCAAAAATAAATAAATAAAAAATAAAAATTCTGGCCATGCCCCAGGGGATGGGGTCCCCAGGGCCATAATTGGCCTCGGAAGGGGGGCCACGCGGCTCCCCTCCCTTCCCAAAAACAATTATAATTAAAAAAAGAGGGTGGCCTGGCTCCGGGGACTGGGGTCCCCGGGGCCATATTTTGCCTCTGGAGGTGGGGCCACGCAGCCCCTTCCCATTTTTTTTTTAAAAAGGTGTCAGGTCCTGGGGGATGGGGCCCCCAGTGCCCCAAAAATGGTAAAAGAAGGGGGGCCACACAGCCCCCCTTCTAAACAAACAAAAACAAAAAAGCTGGCATTGCGCCGTAGGCCCCGCCTCCTCCCTGCAGCTCTCTGGAAACGCGCCCCCTGGTGTGTTGTAAGTTGGGTAATTAATTCCCCTTGAATACTGAGGGGCCTGGGGGCCAACTAGCCCACCAGGTACCTCCAGTATGCACCAGGGAGCTGCGTTGCAGAGAGGTGGTCCAAGACCACGCCCCCTTTTTACACCACTCTGCAACGCAGTACTGTGGCGCTTACAGGAGGTACCTGGTGGGCTAGTTGGCCCCTTGAATCCTGAGGATCACTGGGGGCCAACTAGCCCACCATGTACCTCCAGTAAGCGCCACAGAGCTGCGTTGCAGAGAGGTTGTCTGAGGCCACGCCCCTTTTTACACCTCTCTGCAACACAACTCAGTGGCGCTTAATGGAGGTACCTGGAGGCCTAGTTGGACCCCCAGGGACCCTCAGGATTCAAGGGGACTTAATCCCCCAACTTAGAACGAGCCAGGAGGCGCATTTGCAGAGTGCTGCAGGGAGGGGGTGACCCCTTATATAACAAGTTAGCGATCCTGCTGTGTGGTACTTATTGGAGGTAATAAAAGGGGTAGTTGACCCCAAAGGTTGACATTGGGGGCTAACTATCTGTCCTGTTAGTTCCACTAAATCCCACACAGTGGGATTGCTAAAATGTGTATGAAGGCCAAGCTCACCTTTCTCCACCACTCTGCAAACGCGACTGCTATGCTATAGTTATAAATTAGCATTTAAAAAGCCTTTAAAGTTCACTGAAAAAAACATCGGCTTCAGGGACGTTATAGTTAGAAAATAGCATTTAAAAACCATTGAAATTCACTGAAAAAACATAGGTTTCAGGCACGTTATAGTTAGAAATTAGCATTTAAAAAACCTTAGAAATTCACGTACAAAACCATAGACATTCCCCTGTTATAGTTAGTTCAGCTAATTATAACTTGCGCACCCACAATGCACTTCTGATGACGTCACATATTACATCATTCATGACTTGGTCAGAGAGATCACTGATGAAATCACTGATGACATCAAATGACATCACTGATGACATCACTGATGACATAATCCACGTGAAAATCTGATGCACCTCCTCACACTCTAATATAACCTTTGATACACCCACTGTAAAATACAGACTACCATTTCCGAAACCATCGACACACCAATGCCAGTTACTAAATACGCACTCACTGATTCCTAGGTCTACACACATATCCATTCAATCACTCATACGTGCAGCCCCTCATCAATACAACACTATCATAAGCATTCATGCAACTATACAGACACTCACACACCACCACTCATCCATGGAGTTACTCACACAGTCAGTCATGCAAAGAATCAATCACACTTCCATTTACTGACCTATACAGTTATACACACACCACATCACTTATTCAAACAGATAGAAATGCATACTTACTCTCTTATACAATCACTGATACAAGTACCTTCAGCTTGTCTTTGATCTTTCCTCTCCCTCAGACTCCTTCCTCAAATTTCAGACCACTCTAATTTTTATTTCTGACTGGATGAACCAAAACCACCTTAAGCTTAACCCGGAAAAAACGGAGGTTGTCCTGACAGACGGTTCCACCAGCCCCTGGACTTCTGCATTTTTGCCCCCCACTCTCGGTCCTTCCCCGGTTCCTTCTGCCTCAGTAAAAACCTTAGGAATTAAAATCAGCCAGAACCTCTCCATGCACCCCCAGGGTTATTCGAAAAATCTCCAGGTTCTTCTCCTCTGATGCGTTAAAAATCATTGTCCTAGCTATGATCCTCTCTCGCCTGGACTACGGGAACTGCCTGTACGTGGGCATTCCTGCCTACGAGTTACGACGCCTCCAGACCATTCAAAACCAGGCTGCTCGCCTTATCCATCGGCTGCCCAGGTACCACCACACCACTCCATTACTTAAATCCCTTCATTGGCTACCCATCTTACAGCGAACTCTCTTCAAGTTGGGATGCATAGTTTTCATGGCCCGCGCCCGTACGGCGCCTATCTTCATCAACTCCATGATCAGTCATTACCTCCCCTGCCGTGACCTCCGCTCCTCTAATCAGTCTCTCCTCACCATTCCCCGTTTCCGTAAGACCAGAGTAGGTGGCACCAGATTTTCCATCCTTGCCCCCCGCTTCTGGAACAGCCTTCCGCTCACCATCAGGTCCATGACGGAGTACCTGCACTTCCGTAAGGCACTCAAAACTCATCTGTTTAACCTAGCATTTGCCGCCCAGTAATCTCCCGGTCTCCCCTCTCACCCACCACTGTTCCTCATCCAGCACCAGGAAGCTGCTCGGTCACAGTGCGCTTTATAAATATTTTCAACTTTTAACTTTCAACTTTACACACTCATCCATACAATTACTCTCACAATCACTCAGTCTCACGTAGAGTCATTTCTATACTCCAACTCTCACATACACTGCCTTTTACATATGTAGTTACTTGGACATGTACCATTGAGACATCCATTCTCTCACACCCATACACACACTCACACAGCCATACAGTTGTTTGAACATGCACTCTTGAACCCATACACCCAGTGAATCAACCACTCACACATCTATGCACAGAGTCACACACTGACCGCCATTTGCCACCACCAGACAGATTTCTGGACCCCTTGGTAGAGAGCCTCAGCTTCCTGGGTCTAGGAACAAAACCCATCCTGGACAGAGGTGTCATGCCTCCTCCCCCAGGATAGACTGGGTCCAAGAAGGGGAAGCTACAAAGGCCTGCTGCCTTTGCGAGCTGTCCCTGCCTTTTGCTGCCCCCAGCAACTGGTTCCCACTGGTTTTGCCCCCCCCCCACTTTGAGGGAGAGAATCAGTGGGAAAACCAAGCTAGGAGGAGAGGTGTGTCCACCTTTGCCAACCCCATCCCTCAGGTGGGGGAGGAGAAGTGAAGCACACATCTTGAAGATGAGGGGACCTAACCAATCAGGAAGAGGCTCATGCCCCCTCCCACTGGACTTGCACAGCCCTTTTAACGCTGCCTAAATGTAGTATTTAGGGGTGACCCTGAACCTTACCTCCTCAGATTCAAGGAAGAAAGTAGAAGGACCGAAGAGTCATACTGACCCAGGGAAAAGAGGACACCAACTGATTTGGCCCCAGCCCTACTGGCCTACTCCATCCATGTAAAAAGTACAGTGGTTCTGTTGGGTAAAACCAAAATATTTCTTATAAGTACAATTCAATTCAAGGACAAGTCATTTTCTGCACAGGTTGAAAGTAAAAACGTTTTGCAGGGAACACACAATAAACACAGAGAAATTGGTTTTTCAGGGTATTGAAATATTTTATATAAATTAAATCATTCATATATACCCATAAAACAACAACGTAGGCACACATAATAGTGGGAAAACAGTATGTAAGTAAGTACAAGAACTACAGTATAGTAGCCATCAATGAAAGAAATATCTTTGGATGTGTTGAATTATGTTTTGTCTTTCAATTTTTCTTTAGTTAAGAGCCAACGAACAGAAGAAAACCAGCCAACACGTGTTTGGTCGCAATTGGAAAATAATACCACGACTTCCTCAGGGCTGGAAAGAATACAAGGAATAGGGATGATACATACATCATGGCTCAACATTTAAAATATCTCGAAACAAAGCTGATTATATCCTGATTAGAATGCAGCTTAATTTGTGAAAACCCACACCACCACTTTTGCATCTATTAAGCAGAGCGCCTAGTAATTTCCCTGACCACTAAAAACCCTTCTTTAGAGTGGTCCCCATTTATATATACACCCACATATAAGGAATGTTGTTGTATAAACGGCTGCCAACAAGGTGAAGATTAAGGTGAATTGTGATCAAGTGACATCTTGTGCTTAGTGACACAATAAGTGTGTGATATATACAAGGTGATTAAGATATATACAGTTTTGGAAGAGGCCAGGCTAAACAGAAACACCATGACCCTGCTGCTCCATCCACTTTCAGTATTTTTGTGAGCGGGCCCTTGAACTGGACGGGGAGGTATCGTCGACGTTTCAACCCTATGTGTGCGATTATGTATGGTCAAAGCGGGTCTTCATCAGGACTGGAGTGGGGGAGAAGCCTGCGGAGTCAGACAGAACGTGCGTTAGGGATAACATTTTGGATTAAGGTGTGTTCCAATAGCCACAATTAATTAGCATATTCGGGGAACCTGTGGTAGCAATCACCTAACAATAACCAGTTAATCCTGGTTAGGCTCAAGTCAATGTCGTTAGAGGCCCATCATGTTGATTTCTGGGGTGAAGAGGTTCAGTCAGAGTACGAAGTAATGGCCCATCATGTTGATTTCGAGGGGTGAAAAGGTTCAGTCAGAATACGAAGTATTGATCTACACAATGTTGTAAGGGTCAAAACCAAAAGGAAGGGGTGGAGAAGTGATTAATTAAATATCCCACAGAGGACTAGGACCGAAACCACCCCTCAGGATTGGTAATGGTTATGCGATCACTTGCGTGGAATTTACAAAATGAATGGGTCGGTGAATCCCGCGCCTTTGGTATGAAGAGAGTGTCCATTATGTGAGACTAAGGGGGCAAGCGAAAGGCACATAATAACTAAACAAGCTTCGTGGTAGGGGACAAAGGACTCACCAATGAAGATCTCGTGTTGAGCCAGTCACGCAAATCAAAGTTCCAAAGACAGGTTAAATTACACTTTCACGTCTGTTAATAACCAAAGACGAAAGCGCCAGTTACTAGCGCTCATTCAGTATGGATCAGTGCGGCCTTGTAAGTCTAACCCATGTGTTGCTAAGGGGTCTGGTTCATTACATTTCCCGCAACCTTCCGGGTGGGGCCCCAGGTGGTGCGGCGCATCCAGCTGGAGCAAAAAGACTTAAGCTTAGTCCCGTTATGGTTAATGCAGTTATGGGCAAGCGTCCCCAGGATATAGATGAAATGCTTTTTTGGCTTGCCGAGAAATTTGACCAACTGGAAGCAGTATTCCCAAATACTTCTCCTGTGGAAAAACACAGGATCCTAACCATTAGTTTGCAGAAAGACTTAGTGCCGGACGTAAATGACTGCACCACTTGGGTAGTGATTTTTGCGGCAGTCTCTACTAGGTGCTTCGGCACCCTGTCAATGTCTGTTCTGCCCTTCGTCGTTAAGCGTGTTCTGGATGAACACGGGCCGGAGGCAGCGTTAGAATTGGGAATGCAACTCGTGGGAGCATTTGACATGCTTCGCGATCTCGTCCTTGCGAATGTTAAGGGGGATGTAGTAAGTTTCCAGGTGTCTAATGATTTGGGCGATATTCCTGAGGCTGAGAAACCCCGTCAGTTACCAAGAATTATTACGGAGTCTTATAAGACCGTTGGGCGTAATAGTTTGGGTGTTAAGCCTTTTGCTAAAAAACAAACACAGCAGCAAACTCAACAGGCGTCATCTGATAAAGATGACCACCCGAAAGTTCAGAAACAAAATTGGAGTAAGAACAAAAAACAGGGGAAACAGAAACAGGGGTCCCGTCCTTCTTCACCTACACCTGCCTCTACTGAACGTACATATGAGTTGTGCGAAAGCACTATAATTTAGTTACCTGATACATTTCAGGATCCTGAACAATATTCTCCTCGCTCTTTGCAGGAAACATCGGTCTCACCCAGTGGTGGAGGAGGCGGCGGCAGAGGTCGAGGTGCCTAACAGAGCCGTGAGCAGCCTCGCAAGGCTGTTGGAAAAGGCAAGCAAGACGAGTCACTGTGACAAGGACCCTAGTTTCAAAAGAAGAAAGTTGCTGCGGTAGCAGCGAGATATGCCACAGATAGTGAAAACGCAGCTTCGGAATCAGACATAGGCGCTGACACTGTTGGACAGCGCGGCGGAGATTACCTTAGTGCGAGAGGTCCTGCGTCCACTACTGAAGGTGACAGCGACTGACACCTTTGTTGTAGTTGAGATAGCTGACACTAGAGTGGCTCCCCCTGTCAGGCTTTATGAAATTGTTCTTGTAATTGAAGGTAACATAGAACATACCATAAAAGGGGTATTTTGGCAAAATCTAACTACTACCTATGATATTTTGTTGGCGGAGGTCGATTGGCCCCCACCCTTTGTCTTAGCTGCTCACCAAGGGGAGTAGGTAATCCTCCCTAGTTTGGCGCACACAGTGCAGAGAGAGCAGGCGCTGCATTTTGCAGAAGATTGGGCTATGGCGCTTGCGCCGGCTTTGTTCCTTACCCACTGTGGATGGGACAAATTTTCCCCTCGACATGAGATTCCTTTGCAGTCAATGCCACAGCCTCAACTTCAATACCCCATGCGGCGAGAAGCAAAAGCTTCAGTTGCCGAAATCCTTGAACAATTGGAATATCAAGGTGTAATTGAAACGTCTGTGTCTCCGATGACTAACCCTCTTTTTACTGTGACCAAGCCAGATGGTTGTTACCGCTTGGTATTGGATTACCGCCACTTAAACTCACATTGTCGTAGGTGCGCGGTGCAGAATACTTACAGTTCTGCTCTTGTGGATAGTCTTGTGCGTAAAAGGTTTGAAACCACACTTGACAAATCCAATGGTTTTTTTGCCCACAATCTGTCCCCTCTTAGTAGTCAATGGACAGCTTTTACCAGTGGTGGCAAACAGCCCCAATTTCGTTGTTTGGCTATGGGCTTTAAGAATAGTCCTGGCGTCTTTGCCATCCGCGTTGTCTCTCTGTTGGAGGGGATCGACACAGATGCATGTTGGTATGTGGATGACATTTATCTCACGGACGATGAATTATGGCCGCATCTGTGCCGAGCGGACCGCATAATTTGCAATTTTGCGGATTTTGGCTACAAATTTAGCGTTGTAAAATCTCACATTACAGAGTACACAGTGTTCTTCCTGGGCTACGAGCCCAACAATGAAGGACGAGGATTGGCTCCTCACTTCCTGGAGAAATGCGCACTTTTGCACTCTCCCACAACACTGAAGAAACTACCTACATTCCTGAATATGCCAAGCGCATCAAGCCTCTTTATGCCTTGATGAAACCTTCTTTTTCCAAATAGTGCTGGCTGCCTGAACATTCAGCCATCTTGCAATCCTTGCAGGCTGATTTACTAGAATATAAATTCTTGTTGACCCGTGATAACGACACCATCCTGGTGATAAGAATCGTACCAAGGGCGGTGGGTTTCACGTACCTCACCTTTAATGAGGGTGACACAGTCCCTATCGCTTACAAGTCACTCTTGTACACTTTGGCTGAGTTGCAGTTTTCCACTGTGGAAAACATTTTGACAGCAGTGCAAATGGCGATTCTTAAGAAATGTGCACTGTTGCAGGGAAAGCGCATTCTGGTTGTTGCCATAGCATTAATCCTGAAGGCTTGTTGCTATGGCAAAAAAGTACAGATTCTTGCCAGCACCGTTTTCTGGGTCTGACCCCTGGCTATACAGAGGTTAGAGTAGACCCCCGTTTTCAGAGTCAACATTCAGTCACTACCTATTCAGTAGGCAAGTTGTGTCAGAATTAGCTCAGACACTCGACTTTAGCGTCAGTTAAATTGTATTTATCGAAATGACTGACACAGTTGATTTGAATGATTTTGTTAAAGGTCCTGCAGCAGGCAGATCGAAAAGATGGATATATGCTGCTTACAACAAAGTTTGGAAATTGTCCCAGATTGAAGCTGTTTCTAGGCTTAGAGCTATTGATCAGGCCAATTTAGAAAAAGTGCTTGCCGTTGTAGATAATAGCATTAACACCCTTTATTCCCGAATTTACACATTGGATAATATTGTTTCATCTGTGGTTGATATTGTACAAGACGATGTTGCAGTTCTCTACCAATTGCGTTCTATAATGCAGTTTGTTTGGACTCCTCAAACGTTAAAATCTGGGAAGGTACCTTGGGATTACATGAACATGACATCTTTATTTTTGCCTTTTAACCCTTTGAGTGCTCATGACGAGGTCAGCTCGTCATGAGCTACGGCGCTCCGGTGCTCATGACGAGCTGAGCTCGTCATGACCTCGCCTGTTCCGTGGAACGCTCGCATGCTGGGCTGATTCACCTGCTGTGCTGAGCGTTCCATTGGAACGGGTGTGGCCATGACGAGCTCAGCTGGTTGTTACTCCGTATCCTGCCTTGGAGGCAGTAACGGAAGCCAGTGTACCAAATTCCAAGGCATTGCACCTGCGGTGGATATAATGGGCCACGTCCTTGACATCTCTGGATGTCACGTTAATTTTTGATTCCTCTCTGCAGACTCTGAAGTTCTTGCAGTATGAATGTGTTGGAGAAGTGTGGCTCACTGGTTAGAGGTGGCAGACCCGTAAGCAGAGGACGGCCCGGGACCAGGGTTCGATTCCCGACGCGGCAGGGTCGTGGACCAGGGTCAGCGGACTCGATAATTCTCGCCTCTGTGCCTACTCTAGTCAGAGACCACACTCGGCAACTCTGGGCATCAGCTTGCCTCATCTTCACAACGGCCCCCCCAGACCGCCGGGGATGCTTGGTCGCATCTTAGAGATACCCATCTGGGACCATCTCTCAGGGTGAGCCAGGACGGGTTCCCCAGCGGTCGAAGCGTGGAGATACTCCTCCGGGAGTCGATTCCTAGCGCTATATAAACCCGCAATTAAATTAAATTAAATTTATCCAGCTCCTCTGACGATGAGCCCACTGGAGGATTTCTGTTGAATTATTTACACTGATGGAAGCGCGCAAGCGGCTACAAGTTCAAAACATGCATATTCTTTGGCCTGCGCAATTGTGGTTGGTACTATGGTGGATGGTGAATTCAAGTCCGATGTCGTGCATACACAGACATTAGGGGACTGTACCGCCCAGTTGGCAGAGCTTTGTGCTCTAATGCTTGCAATGGAGTATGCTGATCCCAGTGTGACTACTCTTATCGTAAGTGACTCTTACTACTGTGTTCAATCATACAATGACAATCTACCCTTTTGGACTCAAAATGATTATTGTGACTCCAAAGGACGCACAATAAAACATAAAATGATCTGGGTTCGAGTGGCTGAGCTTAAAAAAAGGCTGCCACTTGACTTTGTAATTTATACTCTGGGTCACCAGCGTGTTGGAGTTCACGCTGTTGGCAACTGTCTCTCGGATGAAGCTGTGAAGACAGCAGTTGCAACATATGCAGTGGCAGCGGTTACATGTTCCAAAAGTAAGATTGATGATAACATCTTGGCAGCTATTGCCACAACAGAGAAGGGAGGTAATTACCCAGGAGGTTTCCCTTCTAAATACTCATCATTTAGCTTACGTGAGAATTAACGACGTTGGTGATAGGTTAATACCCAACGCGGACCGCAGGCAGACTTTGATTACAGAAGCTCACGCTGGGATGGCCTCATCGCATGCCGGCGTGTCAGCTACTGTTTCTCTTCTCCAGCAACGGTATTGGTGGCAGAGTTTGTACAAACATATGCGTGATTATGTCCTTCAATGTGGCATTTGCCAGCAAATTAAATCTTCTACTTCTGCACGCCCGCCCCAAACTCAGTTGTTCTTATCTAATAAACCACTTGCGTGTGTTTATTTAGATCACTGCGGTCCTTTCTCATCTGATACTATTTATAAGTACATCTTAGTAGCAGTTGACTCTTGCACGCGCTTTGTGTGGTTGTGGTTTCAAAGGAGTGCTGATTCCAGAACTGTCGTAAGGGATTTGCGTGTCTTTGTGGGAATGTTTGCGTGTGGTACCTTCCATTCGGACCAGGGTCCAGCGTTCGCCTCTAAGGCATGCAAGGATGCCATGGCTTCATTGGGGGTCTAGGTCAAATTTTCATCTCCATACCGGCCTGAGGGTAATAGTGTTGTGGAGCGGATGAACCATGACTTAAAGCAATCCTTGACAGCTAAGGTATTAGGTACTGGCAGAGACTGGCTTAACAACCTTAATATGATACAACATGCACTAAATAATCTCCCTGGAAGGTCTCTGGGTGGGCGAACCCCATACAAAATGCTCTTTCGCATCAAAATGTTTTTCCAGGACCTTGATGGTCTAGACATGGCGGTGGCAGCCGAATCCTTTGACGTAGATGAACATTCTAATGTTTTACAGAACCTACAAAAGACCAGAGACAGACTTGCAAAGGAACATTTGCCCTCCACATCTGATGCTGCGTTGCAGATTCCGGTAGTCAGCTGGCTACCCCAAGTTGGAGAACTGGTCCGAGAGAAGATCGAGAACAAGAAGGAATTTGGTCCCTCCTACCGAGCACTAGTTCCTGTGCTTGGCGTGCAGGGTACAAGAACAGTCATTTTACCTCCTCTTCCTGGGCAAAAGGGGAACAGGTATATCTCCATTGACAATGTCAAATTACACAGGGTGGCCGATTCTTCATAATATGACTCCTGCCGTTTCATGTCCAGCAATGGTGTAACACTCTGTTTTGGTCCTGATCCTGCAAACGGGCCTGATGTTGCCATTGAAATGAATACATTTGTGAATCCTTTATTGAATTCAATTGCTGGTGACCCTCTTACTCATACTGAATATACTTATCCCACTGACTTTTCTATGCCTGATTTGGAGACCCGTGTGGCTAATCAATCCCGTTTTTCATTTGATACTGGCTCTACAACATCTAAGGCCCCTTCAAAAGTTTCAATTTTTGCTACCCGGTTTGAAAAACATTTTTTGATTCCCCCTTGGACTTACATTTGGCTAGTGCTTTTTTCAATCATTTTTATTCATGTCCATCAGATTTGTGGTGTATTTATTTCTTTTTATTAATGGACACTACGTTCAAGAAAGAACTTCGATTAGACTGATTGATGGAACTTTGCCCCCCCACTCCTATTCTCACATCATGAACAGGGACCCGGCATTTGTGAATATAACTGCTTGGCCCGTTTTAGATGGGATTGTATGGGATGCTGTAAAGTTCCAGATTCATGGACCCACAGAGGTTATTAATGTTCCCAATGTACTCCGTGTTTCTATGGGGGATGTGGTTTAACGAAATATTCGCTCTGATAATTGGGACGACCAGGCCGTAGAGGCTTTATTTTCTGATTTGACATACTATGCTGCCTTCGATGCAGAAGATTTATATTTAGAGTCTGCGAACTATGGTGATTTGTACTGTTACCAGCATTTTGGCAATCACTTTCTGCATAAGACAAATTCATTTAGAAATGTAGTTCATTACACACATTGTCCCACACCTGTTGAAGGTAGCTCCAAAACTCCTTTGAAAAAGTTTTCCCATTTTACTGATTTTGAGCAATCAAACCCAAATGCATTTTATTTTAAGATGACTGAGAAGTCCTCTTCCCAGGTTAGAATTACCCACACTAAATTACTGTATTCGAAGTCCTTTATTGACCAGTTGGCTGTTGAAGGCTATGAGCCGTGGAAAGATACCATTGATCTTAAATCTGTTTGGGGTTCTAAAAGTTGGCAAGTGCAAGGCACTGAGGCTTTGCATCGTGCATGTCTCATCCCAAACCATATGTTGTTTCTGAATGCCACTATTTCACAAACCACATGCTTTGGATTGGCTACTTCTAAAAAATTAAATGCCCCTTCATTTCCTGATTTGGGTGAATACCCTTATTGGAATAATTACACCAGTACTTCCCTTAGTGATTTACAAGTCCTGTTGAGTAATTCCTCTTTTAATGTTTCCAGCATTAATCCTGAAGGCTTGTTGCTATGGCAAAAAAGTACAGATTCTTGCCAGCACCGTTTTCTGGGTCTGACCCCTGGCTATACAGAGGTTAGAGTAGACCCCCGTTTTCAGAGTCAACATTCAGTCACTACCTATTCAGTAGGCAAGTTGTGTCAGAATTAGCTCAGACACTCGACTTTAGCGTCAGTTAAATTGTATTTATCGAAATGACTGACACAGTTGATTTGAATGATTTTGTTAAAGGTCCTGCAGCAGGCAGATCGAAAAGATGGATATATGCTGCTTACAACAAAGTTTGGAAATTGTCCCAGATTGAAGCTGTTTCTAGGCTTAGAGCTATTGATCAGGCCAATTTAGAAAAAGTGCTTGCCGTTGTAGATAATAGCATTAACACCCTTTATTCCCGAATTTACACATTGGATAATATTGTTTCATCTGTGGTTGATATTGTACAAGACGATGTTGCAGTTCTCTACCAATTGCGTTCTATAATGCAGTTTGTTTGGACTCCTCAAACGTTAAAATCTGGGAAGGTGCCTTGGGATTACATGAACATGACATCTTTATTTTTGCCTTTTAACCCTTTGAGTGCTCATGACGAGGTCAGCTCGTCATGAGCTACGGCGCTCCGGTGCTCATGACGAGCTGAGCTCGTCATGACCTCGCCTGTTCCGTGGAACGCTCGCATGCTGGGCTGATTCACCTGCTGTGCTGAGCGTTCCATTGGAACGGGTGTGGCCATGACGAGCTCAGCTCGTCATGAGCACCGGATAGCCGTAGCTCATGACGAGCTGACCTTGTCATAAGCATGGGGCCGCTATACGCGCCCGCCCCCAGCACAGCGGGGGAAACAGCTCCTCACGGAAGGGGTTAATTTGACTGTTAAACAACAATTCATGTCAATGAAAAATGCCACATTTTCACTGTTGCATATTAAAAAACTGGAACCGTTAACGTTTTCAGTGGCTGAGTCGAATTCTGCAGTTTGGCTCATCCATGGGTTAATAACTCTACCTTTCCCCCTGTTTATTTTGAGTCATGCATCAAACACTATGCCATAGGCAGATTTGAACCTTTAGGTAGTGCCTTTTTACATGAAGTGTGGAATCTCCCAATTACATATAGATGCTTGAGAGAGGGAAAAGAGGTTTATCTAAAAGGTGAAGACTGCACTTCCACACCAGATCACTCTTTAGTCTGTAGAAACCTGCAATTGCACGGTTCTTGTAATGTTACAGCACCAAATCTTGCTTGTGTTTTGAAAGGCACCCCCACCCCGGCTATTACACCAACTTTCACATTACTTGCAAACGGTAGTTATTTGTATTAAATAATTAAGATTGCTGTGGTATGCTTGCTGGTATTCCGTATATTGTTATGGTTTCCCAATGTGTAGTTTGCTGTAAGAATGTCCTGTTTCCTCCTCCACATGGGAGGCTCGATGTTTCCATCTGGCCTACTATTCCGACCTTGAAAGCAGAGTTCAACAAGATGAGTCGAATAAGAGCTCTTTTGTCCCAGAAGGAAGTCCTCCTTACATCTGCGCATGAGACATTCGTCCTTCACTTTGCAAATACTCATACTGAGGTGAATGCCTTATTAAACACAGACCTGCCCCTGCATTTCAGTGCTTTGATTCACACAATCTTCAATGCCTCGTCGACCACGGGTCTGGCACACTTTTTTAAAGTAGTAAGTTCTGGCCTTGTGACCTCGTTTCAAACTATATTTGGTGTGATCCGAGCATTTCTTCAT